>NC_134565.1:20619976-20707341 GCF_025594145.1 Primulina tabacum
CTAAAATGATTTAAACGAAATGGAAGAAAGAAAAAGAAGGGATAGAAGTGACTCCCCTCTCAAAGATCATCCTCCTCGTGCGCCTTTGGGGGAATGACGCCAGCTTCCTGCTCTGGTGCATCGGCATAGTGAAACTGAAACGGTGGTGGGAAAGCTGGCATGGGTGGTGGCAGAAGGGCGGGATCAATACCACTGTGGCTCAGGGACAGAAGCAGCATGGCATCAGTAGCAGTCTGATATGTCTGAATCACAGCCTGTCATTGTAACTGATGATCAGCGAATGCAGCAAATTCATCCATCCGATCATGAAGAAGCCGACATCGAGATTGCGGGGCCGGTGGTGGGGGCTGCTGTGGCAGTGGATCAAAAGTCAAGCCGTCCCAAATAGGGACAAACTGCGGGAAAGTCTTCCGTCGTACTGCCATTTTCTGTAGCCAGCTAGCGTCATCAAGGGCCTTGTTCGGTGGCAACCATTCATCATCATCCTGAAAAACGACCCCAGCACCCACACACAGCTCGGTGATGATGTGGGGAAAGAATAATGCCACATTCATATTATGAATGCTCAACTGACTCTGTGAATGAATAATCCTACCCACATTGATTGGCAACTGGGTCATCAGTGCATAGAACAACACTCCCCTCTCCCTTTTTACTTCGCTAGTGTGCCCGACTGGCATCAATCATGTGGCCAGAAATGCATACCACATCGCACCCGAGACTAACAAATATTTCTCGGCGAAACAAATGTACGATCCAGGTGTCTTCCACGGAGACCCCGGATAGCAGATTCTGCGCATCATCAGGTCTAAGTCGAGTTCTGCTGCCCATGCCACATATACCAAATCATCCACAGCCGGTGTCTCAAGCACCCTATTAATTTCTACCGAACTAAAATCTACCAGCTTTCCTCTCACAAATGCTTTACTATCGCTCCTCTCAGCCGCATTAGCATAGAATTCCCTCACCACCGGTGCCACCACGGCTTGCGGTTGGCTACAAAATTTTCCCCATCATCTATTCTCAATTTTATTTATAATAAAGATGTATTGCACAAGCTGGAAACCACGTTCTCAAAGCGGAGCTAGATGTATTTTTGCATGTTCATAGTGTTCCCTAGCAGCAGTATTCACAAATAACTTGGAATTTTGAGATGATGACGAAGAAGCATCGTGACTTACCCGAGCTTTCTTAGGCGCCATCGTTGATGATTTGTGAAGAACAAGAAGCCCGGAGTAGAAGGCGTGTTGCCGAAAGTGAAGCTGCCGGCCGAAAAATGGCAGCGGCGGTCGGAGAAATTCAGTGGTGGCCGGAAAATGGACTTCTTGATGCTTGGTGAAGGTGAAGATACAAGATTGTACCTGAAATTTGCACAAAACAAGTGATTTGAGTGAGATTGAGAGAGGAGGGGCGGAAAATCGAAGGGAGGCGGCTAGGTTTCGAGTGGGGGAGAAGAAAACAAAGTCTGTTGTTTTAACAAAATCCGCGACCCGCCCAGGCGGAAGCTTCACGGCTTTTCACCATTTTTTGGTAAAAGGAGCACGCCCAGGCGGACATAAATGTGCGCCCGGGCGGAAGCTTCACGGCTTTACACCATTTTTTTATAAATAAATAAACACATAAACTAAAATAATAAAATCGAATTAAGTAGGGAAAAGAGGTAGTTCTCAATTTATAGTCGAGAGCTTGACTGTCGGTCAGTTTCAGTTCAGATTGTCCTGAAATCGGGTGATTCCAAGTTGTTGCGCAATTGTGCCACCCATGTAGTGCTTCAGTCATGGGGCATTGAGCGTAAACGTCCCATCCTTTCCATCCTGCAGTTCTACAGCTCCCGATGGGTATACTTTTGAAATCACGAATGGACCAGACCATCGCAACTTCAATTTTTCGGGAAACAGTCGCAACCGGGAGTTGTAAAGCAGGACATTTTCACCTTCTTTGAATTCTCTTTCGATGATCCGCCTATCATGAGCCTTCTTTGTCTTTTCTTTGTATGAAAATGCGAAATCATACGCCAAATTCCGGAATTCCTCCAACTGATCCAGTTGAAGCAGACGTCGTTCACCTGCATCAGTAAAGTTAAAGTTTAGTGCTTTCGTTGCCCAATATGGCCGATGCTCTAACTCTACAGGTAGATGACATGCTTTACCAAACAATAACCTATATGGTGTAACGCCTATAGGTGTTTTGAACGCAATCATATATGCCCAAAGAGCATCATCTAACCTTATAGACCAATCTTTTCAACTGACACCTACCACTTTTTCTAAAATCCGCTTGATCTCTCGGTTCGACACTTCCACTTGACCACTCGTCTGGGTCTGATAGGGGGTAGAGATCTTATGTGTAACACCGTATTTGCTCAAAAAAATTTCAAAGAGTTTGTTACAAAAATGGTTCCACCATCACTAATGATTGCTTGTGGTGTCCCAAACCTGTTAAAAATATTTTTCTTTAGAAATTTCAGGATCACTTGAGCATCGTTAGTGGCATATGCTTCTGCATCTACCCACTTAGACACATAGTCAACCGCCACCAAAATATACTTTTTCGTGAACGAACTGGGGAACCGTCCCATGAAGTCTATCCCCCAGACATCAAAAACCTCACACTCAAGAATATTATTTAATGGCATTTCATGACGGTTAGAGATGTTACTTGTCTGCTGGCATTTATCACAGGCAAGCACATAAGAACGAGCATCTTTAAATATCGTTGGCCAATAGAAGCCACATTCGAGTACCTTAGATGTCGTCTTTGTTGGTCCAAAATGACCACCTACCTCACTATCATGGCAATGGTTGAGAATTTGACCAAACTCCTCCTCTACAACACACCTTCTTATCATAGAATCTGCACAAATCTTAAACAAAAATGGTTCTTCCCAAAAATAATATTTCACGTCAGAGAAGAATTTCTTTCGTTGGTGAAACGATAGATTTGGTGGTGGTGTGCATGTGACAAGAAAGTTAGCGAAATTTGCATACCAAGGACATTGTCTCACCTCAAATAGCTGCTCATCAGGAAACCAATCATTAATAGCATGATCAACACAGTCATTACTAATCAGCTCCAATCTAGACAAGTGATCCGCTACCACATTCTCGACACCCTTCTTATCCCTTATTTCTAGATCAAATTCTTGTAACAATAAAATCCACCTAAGTAGTCGTGGCTTTGCATCTTTCTTAGCAAGTAAATATTTCAGTGCACAGTGGTCTGTGTAAATAATGACTTTGGGCAAAAAAAGATATGAATGAAATTTGTCAAGCGCAAATACTACTGCAAGTAATTCCTTTTCAGTTGTTGCATAATTCAATTGAGCTTCATCTAGGGTCTTACTTGCGTAGTAAATTGTATGAAATACCTTGTTTTGCCGCTGGCCAAGTACAGCCCCCACCGCACTATCACTGGGGCATGGCACATGACCTCGAAGGGTAGATCCCAATCTGGTGCCACCAAAACAGGAGCCGTCACCAAGCGCTCCTTCAAATCCTCGTATGCTTGTAAACACTCATAATTAAAATCAAAAGGCGTATCTTTCATATGTAAGGAAGATAGAGGTTTTGCAATTTGAGAAAATTTTTTGATAAAACGCCGATAAAAACCGGCGTGGCCTATAAAACTTATAACTCCCTTTATGGATGTCAGAGGTAGTAAGTTCTTGATAACATCCACTTTTGCCTTATCCACCTCTATTCCATGCGGTGATATCTTGTGCCCCAACACTATGCCTTCTTGTACCATAAAATGACACTTTTCCCAATTCAGTACCAAATTCGTCTCCTCACATCTCATCAACACTACCTTCAGATTCTGTAAACAGTCATCAAACGTTACACCAAATATAGAAAAGTCACCCATAAATATTTCAAGAAAGGTTTCAATCATATCATGGAATATAGCAGTCATGCAGAGCTGAAATGTAGCAGGGACATTACAAAGATCGAAAGGTATACGGCGAAAAGCAAAAGTTCCATAAGGACAAGTGAAAGTGGTCTTCTCTTGGTCCTCAGGTGCAATAGTGATTTGATTATACCCCAAATACCCATATAGAAAACAGTAAAACTCATGCCCCGCTAGTTTCTCTAACATCTGATCAATAAATGGCAGTGGAAAGTGATCTTTACGGGTAGCATCATTTAATTTCCTATAATCAATGCACACACGTCATCCCGTAACTGTCCTAGTGGGTATTAATTCATTTTGTTCATTTGTCATAACAGTAATCCCACCCTTTTTTGGCACACATTGAACAGGACCGACCCATGCACTATCAGATATGGGATAGATAATACTTGCATCAAGGAGTTTGATAGTTTCTGCTTTTACTATCCCTTGCATCTTTGGATTCAATCTTCTCTGAGGTTGCAAAAGAAGTGAGTACTTGTCTTTCATCAATATCTTTTGCATGCAGACAGATGGATTGATCCCTTTGATATCCGTCACCTTCCTTGCAAATGCACTCTTGTGCGCTTTCAAGACTTTCACCAGTTTGTCCTCCATCACATCTGTCAAATAAGAAGAAATAATAATAGGAAGTTTATTATTCTCACCCAGATAGATGTATTTCAGATGTGGAGGTAATGGCTTGAGCTCCAAAGTTTGTGGCTCCTCTAGGCTTGACTTCTGAGGGATCAAGTCTCTTCGATCCCCCAAGTCCTCTAATCTCATCCTTATTGGCCTTTTCCATTGCTGGTTGGCATTGAGGTATGCCACTATCTCGGCTTTCTCTACATCAAATTCATCTTCTCGTGATTCAGTTGTGAGAGTGGCTTCCAAAGGGTCCCTAAGAGCATCCTGCACATAGTTGAACACAAGAGAATCAAAAGCATCAATTCTATAACAACTATCAGAATGCAGTGTGTGCTTAAGGGCATTAAAAACGTCAAAAGTAATCTCCTCTTCTCCCACTCTCAATCTCAACTTCCCTTCATGCACATCAAGAGCCTTGCCAGTTGCAAGGAATGGTCTCCCCAAAATCAAAGGCATCTCTATATCCTCCTCCATGTCGAGCACCACGAAATCTGCAGGAAAAATGAATTTGTCCACTTTCACTAGCACATCCTCAATAACTCCCCGTGGATACTTGACATATCTATCTGCTAGCTATAAAGACTTCCTCGTTGGCTTAGGTTCTCCCAATCCAAGTTTCCTAAACACAGACAAAGGCATAAGATTAATGGTCACACCAAGATCACACAAAGCTTTATGAAAAACATCACCAATCATGCAAGGAATAGAAAAACTCCCTGGATCCTTAAGTTTCGGTGGGATCTTGTTTTGTACCAAATCGGAGCAATTTTCAGTTAGATTAACCGTCATGTGATCCTCCAATTTTCTCTTGTTTGCTAAGATGTCCTTCAGAAATTTGGCGTAGCTTGGCATTTGCATCAAAGCATCAGCAAAGGGAATATTGATGTGCAATTTCTTGAATACTTCTAAGAACTTACCGAATTGCGCATCTAATTTCGCCTTTCTCAATGCTGCAGGAAAAGGTGGAGGGATAACGATTTTAGATTGTGCAGTCGGTGCTGGTGTTGAGTTAGAAGACTTAAATTTTGATGACTCAGTCTGTTCCTCCGGTAATTGACTTCTTTCCTTTTCCTTGGACTCTAAATCTTTCCCACTCTTCAACTCGATGGCCTTCACTTGCTCTTTTGGATTGGTTTATGTGTTACTTGGCAAGGTGCCCGGCTCTCTACTTGCTATCATCTTTGCTAACTGTCCAATCTGATTCTCTAGCCCCTTTATCGATGCATCTTGGTTTTGGAGTCTAGTTTCAGTAGATGAGATGAACTTAGACATCATCTGCTCTAAATTGGACTTGAGAGTCAGATCTGTACATTGGTTGTTTCCCATATTGTTGTCCTCTCTGTGGTCGATTCTAACTGTTTTGACCACCCCATGAGAAGTTGGGATGTTGCCTCCATCCAGTATTATATGTGTTTGAGTACGGATCATTCCTTGGACGGTTTTGGACTCCCACTTGATTCACTGGTGCCCCTTCTTGCACATAAAAAGGACCATTGTCTTGATAGTCCTTAATATAGTGTTCTCCTCCGCATTTTTCACAAAATATCTCTTGCAGACGCATAGTCGTGCCACCCATATTCAAACCATCCAGTTTCCTGTTCAAGACATCAAGTTGTGCAGTAATAGCGAAAAGGTCAGTTACTTGGTGAACTCCTGCACTTCTTCGCTAGCTGTTCCTTACAGATTGAGGATGATAGCTGCTAGCAGCCATCTCCTCCAATAACTCGTATCCTTCCTCAGCATTTTTTCTCAAGAGGTTTCCACAAGCAGCAGCATCTATCATAGTACGATTATTAGTAAGCAAGCCATAGTAAAAGGTTTGAACAACTAACCCAAGTGTCAATTCGTGATGAGGGAATCTTCGTAATAGATCTTTGAAACGCTCCCATGCTTAATATAAAGACTCCTGCTCGAATTGAGCAAATGTAGTGATGTCTGCCCGCAGCTTCATGGTCTTAGATGGAGGAAAGTATTTAATGAGAAACGCTTTCACCATGTCCTCCCATGTGGTAATCGAACCTACAGGTAAACAATTTAACCATGCTTTAGCTTTGTCACGTAAGGAGAAAGGAAATAAACGCAACCTAACAGTATCATCAGAAACTCCATTAAATTTAAAAGTATCGCAAATTTCGAAGAAAATATGTGATGTTCGTGTTTGGGTCATCTACTGCAGATCCTCCAAACTGGACTGTATTCGGAATCATCTGAATTATTGCTAGCTTGATTTCAAAGTGGTTTGCCCGCACAATAGGCCTCACAATGCTGGGGCGTGCTCCATCCAAAGAAGGCTGGGCATACTCTAGCATTGGTATGCGGCGTGGCATCTCAACATGTGTATCATCATGGTGTTCCTCCTCATGCTCGTGCTCGTGCCTCTCCATCAGTTCCTTCAGTCTCTGCTGCTGTCTTCTCTTGCGGAAAGTTCTTTCAATTTCAGGGTCGAAATGGTCAAGCTCCACGTCAAGTGACTTTAACATGCACTGGAAGAGATATCAGTAATAGAATATGGAGTGTTAATTTAATAAAAATGAAACAATGCTAAAGAAAATAACTAAAAATAAAATTGTGATTTAACGGTCCCCGGTAACAGTGTCAAAAACTTGATCGAGCAAAACTTGCACTGTGAAATCCTCAATAAAATATGGTTTTGAATGCTCGAAAATTAATCGCAAGTGCACGATGTCAAGTAATAGTATAATGTACGAGAGTACGAGTATCGTTCCACTAAAGACTGTATTTTACAATTATTATTTTCAGTTATCAAATCTTTAGCAACGAAATTTGATTGATTGTTTATTATTACTATGCTCAAATAAACATGCAAATAAAAATATTTAGGAATTAAATAATGAGATATACTATCTAGAATGATTGATTAAAATTCAATGAAAAATGGATTTGTTGGGAATTTCAGTTCACCTACCCCTTGTTAATTTATTAATTCGTTCAATATTGATTGTATGCTTCCGACAGGATTTCCTATTCAATTGAACACGCCCTCTCGAGCTATGCCAAACTAATTCTACTCAATGAAGTAATTAAATATCTTTATCAAGAGTGAATCGCATATCGGTCTATGAAATCCCATAGTTTTCGCCCTACTGGACTATGACTATCGGCGCGTATCCAATTTCATATGTCTATGTAAATTGTAGATCCACGAACTATGCTACTCTTTCCTATCACAAGCTATTCTCTTGAACTTACTCGCAATATAAAACGTTGTTAAAGTTAGCTATGCTCTAACAACACAATGAAAAACAGTAACACAATCAAGAATAAACCAACAATTGAAATATGAATTAACTAAATCAGAGTTCGGGGTAGGATTCCCCTTAAATCCCAACAAATATTTAAGTTTAGCTACTCGAATTCATAACAAACATAAACACAACCATGTTTAAAAGATAAAAACTAAATTAGAAATACTAGATTTGACGAAAAACGCAAAGATGATGCCCGGAAATCTTCGAATCTTCAATCCAAGCGCGAAATCCTCTCCAAGGCTTGTGGTGGCTGCTGAATGAATGTAATTTTCGTCCTAGGGTCCTTCTGTATCCTTCCCCATTCAGAAATAAGGGAAGAAATAGGCCAAGAATCTTTCCAAAATTTCAAGCGCGCCCGGGCGGACATAAGTTTCCGCCCGGGGTGATGACTTTCGCAAATCTTGTTACAAAATTGTAATTGACGCGCCCGGACGGATGACTCTCGAATTTTTCCCTTTATTTTTCGGTTTATTCACAATCACCTGCATTTTCAACCAAAGGTTTTATGAGCAACAAGAAAACATAAATTATGCCAAAATAACACAAAATGCATGCAATGTAAACGATAATTGCAACACAATGAGCTATCACATAATAAGAAAAACACGCAAAACCCACCTATATCACAATCCTTGGCCCGACCCCTGCCCATCATCCTAGGACCTTGATGAACCACCTAGCCCAGCCCCAAACCGAGCCACCCCCTGCAACTCTCGGCTAGACCAGGAAGCCCCTCGAGAAGAACCCCATCAAGCGTGGACTCCTCCCCTAGCCCCCTAGGACTCTACCAAGCCCTCTCCCCTAACCCTACTCGATCCCCAGCCAGCCCTGGCCAATCTCCCAAGCCCCATGCAAAGCCACCGAGCCCTTAGAACCACAACATGCACACAACCCACAGTTCTTCGTTCTGAATTTTTCCTACGGTTCTAGCTTTATTTCCTTCAATATTTATCATGTTTTGTCCCTAAATCATTCATAATTTTTTATCATGTATTGGCAGCTTAACACTTGGATTCAAAACATTTTTCGAATAAACGTAAAAGCGTTAAAACTTTGAAGAATACGTATCCTACCGTAAAAATAATCGAACACCAATATTTTCAAGCATAAACAATTAACACATACATATTATGATTTGTATGATGTTTTAAAAAGGTTTAGGAAACGTGTCTTTGCGTTTATAACGCTCGAATATACGATCTTCGACTGAGGGTGCGACGTTGGACGACCGAACGGACGAAGAACACAAGCTTTCTTTTCCTCCTAAATTTCAAAAATATTGTGTGTGCTTGTGGGTGCTTCACGGCTGCTGATGGTGTGATTTGTGGTGTTTTGAAAGCTTTGGCAACTTATTTATAAATAATTAACATGTTAATGGGCTTTGGTTTTAGGCTTGCAATTTTAAGGGTAATTGGGCCTTCTTTAAATAATTAAATTGGGTCCAATAATATTTAATTAATTAAAATATAAAATTTTATAAATTTAGTTTCCCAAAAATAATATTTTTGATATTTTAAACCTCCTTGTTTGCCCAAAACAGGCTTCTCGGGAAAAATCGAGCTCGACTTGTAAAATAATTCGAACTCCAACATTTTTAAGAAAATTAAATCATTTTTAAATCATAACTAGGAAGCCTTGCCATCAATTAAATAAAATTACATAATATTGTCTTGGTCGTCCCCGGTCTTCTTTCCCCTGCGTATTATCGAATATTCGGGTAAAATCCTTAATTTCATATAATCATGTCATATACTCATTTAATCATACAATTAATCATATAGTAAATATCATGCTAGCATTTAAAGTCAATTAAATAAAATAATTTGCATACATGTGGTTTATGTAGGTTGGTTTTTCGGAGGTCACAAATCTCCCCCCCTTAAATAGAATTTCGTCTTCGAAATTTTCCTTGCCTTGATGATTGCAAAGCCTAGATTCCCTCATCCAACTCCAACTTAACATCTAACTTCAATCTCGAAAATTGCAATTCTAACCCAAAATTTTTTCAAAGTCGACTCCTAAATCCAGCTCAAGTAGTGCATGAACCATATTCTTTCTAAGTTCTTCAATATCCCAATCAATTCCCATAACTCAATTTAACATTTCATGCAAGAAAAGCATCGAAAAATGTTAAACAGCTAGGTTACCTCGAAATCAGTGTAGTGCCGGCTCTGTCTCATCCTTCTTAGCTTGCATCACATAGACTCTTCCAGTCGTTGGTTTCCTAGGCTTTGTGCATTCAACAGCCTTGTGTCCCAATTCTCCGCACTTTAAGCACTTGTAGGTGCCCCACATGTACTTACCAATATGTGGACGATTTCACTCCTTGCACAGTGGTCTCTCATCAGCCTTCGGAACATTCTCTCTTGGTGTTTGTCTTTGTGGTTTTGATGGTTCTGGTTGCTTAGGAGGTCCTGTATAAGGCTTCTTATGACTCTGACTAGCTTGCTGAGCACGGTTCCTCTTTCGCTGTAGCTACCACTCAATGTCCTTTAGTGACTGCTCGGCTCTAAAAGCTTTGGCAACTGCATTAGTATAATCAATAGGATCGCTGAGCATCACATCACGTCGGATAGTCGGCCTCAAACCATCTAGAAAATGACGTAATTTTTCAGTAGAATCATTTGCAATCAAGAGCACAAAGTGACAGCCCCTATCAAACTTCTTCACAAAGTCGGCAACAGACGAATCCCCCTGACGGAGACACATAAACTCTCTCTTCAGTCTAGAACGAACATCAAATGTGAAGTACTTGTCATAGAGCACCCTCTTGAATTCTTCCCAAGTCAATGTCGCCATGTTCACCCCATGCCCCGCTCCCTGCCACAATAAGGAAGCGTCGCCTTTCAACAGATAGATAGTTCAATGAACTCGGTAGCGTCTGCCATCTCCATGTAATGGAAGATCAACTCTAAAGATCTAATTCAACCCTCAGCAACGAATGGATCAGTAGATCCATGAAAATCCTCGGGATCCATATTCCTAAAACGCTCATAAGCAGCCTCTGGTCTAACCAATGCTCCATTCCTACATGTTGCTCTAATAAATGGGCCATACCGGCTAGCACACGGGCACTAGCATCCTGAACAGGTGGAGTCTGTGGAACCCCCTCCTCCTGTCTAACCTCATCAGTCCTACGCAAAATTCTTCTAGGAGGCATCTCTGTACACGTCGTCCAACCACGTAACTAACATGCATTTAAAAAATTTTCATGCAACATGCAACTAACATGTATATCATGCATCATATAATCATTTAAAGAGTTTTAAGCATATAAAATATACGGCAGTAAAAACTCACATACTTGAGGCGTGACTTCCTGGGCTTCTCGAAGTGACAGTACACAACCCTTTGGGGAAAATCTTGCTTTGATACCAACTGAAATGACCTCGACCTTTTTTGTCAAATCATAAATCATAAACTCGAAAATACTAACTAAATAAAATAACTTAACATTTCTAACAATCATAATAAATTAATATACGAAATCTCAAGTGCATAAAATAAAATCATAAATCATCAACTAACCAAAACTTCCTAAATTGACTTTTGAAAAGATCAACTAACAATAAAAATAAAGCATAATAAATATCTCTAATAAAAATCCTTACCATAAACTTTTAATCATTCATCTAACAAGCTAATGCGGAAACATAAAGGCTCTCGGGTATGTACTGCTGCACTCGATCCACTCAATCGTCATCACCTCCCATAAATCATCAAATCGTGCATCATATAAACCTAGTGAGTCTAATGACTCAGCATGTTCTAAATATGGATATCAAATAATACATATACAATCACATGCATTTAAAAAATAATATTTTTATTCAAAATAGCTTTTGAACATAAATAAATAATTTAAAATCATTTAATCATAATTAAATCATAAATCGTAAAATCATTTTAAAATAACTTTAAGCATAAATAAATCATTTAAAAATCATTTAAAATAAGCTTTGATCATAAATAAATCATTTTAAAAATGACTTTAAGCATAAATAAATCCTTTAAAATAAACTTTGAGCATAAATAAATCATTTTGAATATAACTTTAAGCATAAATAAATCATTTTGAATATAACTTTAAGCATAAATAAATCCTTCAAAAATCATTTAAAATAAGCTTTAAGCATAAATAAATCATTTTAAAAATAAATTTAATCATCATCATGAATCATATATCATAAAATCATTTTAATCATAAGCTTTCAATCATATATCATTTTGGGTGAAGTTTGATCCTTGAAAGTGAATAGCTTTTATCCTCGGTCGACTGATCAGTCTTCAGCTCCACATGGCCCATGTGGGTGTGCACTAGGCTCCACCATAAAAATACGATCGTTGGGGTTCCCTCGGGGACCTTCTTTCATAGATAGGTTTCTTCTGGGGCCTTTTCCCACAAATGGGTTCTCTCTTGGATCTTTTCCCGTAGATGGGCTCCCTCTGGGGTCTTGTCCCCTCACGACATCTCCATAAAATTGTAATTTCACCTTCCTCAACATAAACGGATCCCCCAAAAATCATATATCATATGTCACAGTCAATTTACATCCCTCAAAATATTTTTCTTTTTTTAAAAAAATCATAAAATCACATATTTCCAAAAATAGCATTTTTAAACAGAAAAATTGCACAGCTTTACCATAAATCATAAAAATATATATTATCATCAAAATCATCATTTTATAGCATAGAATATCATTTTACAAGTATTATGATCCTTCGAGACGCTGCCAAGCTTTTTCGTATTTTTTTAAGTGTAAAATAATCGTTTTGCCCCTGACGTAAAAATTCTTGAATTTATATTTTTCTCACTTACAATGACATGGGCTTACCTTAAATAATTATTTAAGGTTAAATATTATTTTCCATAATTTTATTATGCTTAAAACTAGGCCTTTCAATTAATTCTTTAATTAGCATTTTGTGCGACGATTAAATCCCGGAGAAATCCAAAACTCAATATTTTGATCCCAAATTTTAAACATAACATTTTTATTATTTATTCTACCCTTGGGAGCCATTAACCACACCCGTGGACCTATGGTTCCAATTTTCCTTTTAGTTTCGAAATAATGACCCTCACTCGAACACACTGAGCCATTTCCCAATTTACTCGAGCCACGCCAGAGCCATTTCTATCCAAACCCTATCCAACCCACCTAGTCACCCTCCTGACCAAGCCCAACCTAAAGAACCAGCCCCTAAGCCGCTCAAACGCACCTGAAACTTGACCCCAAACCTGCATGTATGTGTGCGTGAGTCCCCATGAACAATATGACTCCTACCTTATCTAAGACTCTTTCAGCACTTAACCACTTGACCCCTCATGACCCTAACCATCCCTGGACCACGCCCAGACCCAGCCCAGACTAGCCCAAGCCCCTGAACCCGCGCGTCAGCCTCCTGCCTGAGGACCAAGCTGCGCGTCCCCTCCTGCCCTACGGTTCCCACGCTTTGCTAGAGCCAGCAGCAAGCCCACCACTCCAGCCCCTGGCTCGACCCCTACCCATCATCCTCTGACCTTGATGAACCACCTAGCCCAGCCCCAAATCGAGCCACCCCCTGCAACTCTTGGCCAGACCAAGAAACCCCTCGAGAAGAACCCCATCCAGCGTGAACTACTCCCCAGCCATGCTGCGCGAGTCCTAGCCCCCTAGGACTCTACCAGGCCCTCTCCCCTGACCTACTCAAGCCCCAGCCAGCCCTGGCCAAGCCTCCAAGCCCCATGCAAAGCCACCGAGTCCTTAGAACCACAACATGCACAAAACCCACGGTTCTTTATTCTGAATTTTTCCTATGGTTCAAGCTTCATTTCCTTCAATATTTATCATGTTTTGTCCCTAATTAATTCATATTTTTATCAATGATTGGCAGCTTAACCCTTTGATTCATAACGTTTTTCGAATAAACGTATAATCGTTAAAACTTTGAAGAATACGTATCCTACCGTAAAAATAATCGAATTCCAATATTTTCATGCATAAAAAATTAACACACACATATTATGATTTGTATGATGTTTTAAAAAGGTTTAGGAAACGTGCCTTCGCGTTTATAACGCTCGAATATACGATCTCGGGCGAGGGTATGACGTTGGACGACCAGACAACAAAGAACACAATATTTCTTTTCCTCCTAAATTTAAAAAATATTGTGTGTGCCTATGGGTGTTTCACGGCTGCTGATGGTGTGATTTGTGGTGTTTTGAAAGTTTTGGCTTGGGCTTTGGTTTTGGGCTTGCAAGTTTAAGGGTAATTGAGCATTCTTTAAATAATTAAATTAGGCACAATAACACTTAATTAATTAAAACATAAAAGTTTATAAATTTAGTTTCCCAAAAATAATATTTTGATCTTTTAAAACTCCTTGTTTGCCCAAAATCGGCTTCCCAGGAAAGATCGAGCTCGACTCATAAAATAATTTGAACTCTTAGGAAAATTAAATCATTTTTAAATTATATTAGGAAGCATTGCCATCAATTAAATAAAATTATATAATATTGTCTTGGTCGTCCTCGGTTTTCTTTCCTTTACCTTTTATCGAATATTCGAGTAAAATTCTTAAGTTCATGTAATCATATCATATACTCATTTAATCATGCAATCATACATTTAATCATATAGTAAATATCATGCTAGCATTTAAAGTCAATTAAATAAAACAATTAAGCAATTAAAACAATTTGCATGCATGTGGGTTTACGTAGGTTGGTTTTTCGGACGTTACACAAGGGCAGTTTGCAACTTCCTAACACAATTTCACATCATGAAAAATGTTATTTTTAGAAGTTTTAAAATATATGCATGATATATGCTATTTTCAGAAGTTTTAACAAATTTTACACGTATATACTATTTTTAGCAATCTCGACGTATATGAATGATATAAAACATATTTTTGGAATTTTTAAAAAACATGGAAAGTTATGAATGTTTTATGAAATTATAAAGTAAAGGAAAATATTTTTGAGGAATGTGACTTGATCGTGACAAAAAGTAGTAAGAGATCTGTTGAAAACGGGAACAGTGAACTTGCAATGAAAAGTGAGTGAACCGTTGAAAACTGAGGCAAGAATCTCAATGATAATGGATATGTTGAAAAAATGAACGGTGAAGTTATTTTTATGATAGTCGGTGGGATCGTCGAGAAAGTGGACATTTAATCCGGCGGCCTAGTACGATGGTTTATAGATTTATCATATCGAATAAATGTTGTCACTTTCGAGGATCGGACTTCACCTAAAAATGATGATTTTAAATGGAAAATGTTTATATGTAGGCATGATTTCAAAAATTGCATATTTTGAAGGTTTCATGATTGCAGGGAAAAATCTATTTTTAGTAAAAGTAATTTTTATGTATGTGAGTGTATATTTACGTACTTGCTATATTAGGTTTGAACATGATGAGTCATTAGACTCACTAGGTTTGAATAGTTGCAGGTAATGATGATGTTGAGTCGTGAGGTGCTTACTATCGAGTCATTCGGGAGGCACAGTGCATATCCGAAAACCTAGAAATTCTGCATATGTTAAAAACTTTTGATGATTTTATGGATTATCGCTTTTATTTATAGACTGTTAGGATGCTAGAATTTATTGATTTAAATTTTAGACTTTTATCGCTTATTTTATTTATTCCGCATGAATGATTAAGGATGATATGAAGTTTTGTTTATTTGACTATTTATGCTAGTTTATTTATGATGAATTAATTATGTATAGTGAATAAAAAAACTATTGTAAATTAAAATGAATTAGAAGATAGAGTCGTTTCAATTTCATTCTCCAATTTGACAATTTAACAGTAATTCGTATACCAAAATTATTTTTAGTATAAAAAATATCGTGTATATTGATTGACCCAAAGTATATATACCAAGGAATGCTAGCTCCTTAATTTTGTTTTCTCATTTTCATACAAAAATCATTGGTTAAGATTTTTAGTTCCAAAAGGATGGATTGTTTTGACCCGACAACCGAATCAAAGGGCAACAAACCCGGGTGGGGGGGGGGTGCCGGACCGCAATTCCGATCGTCTTTCAGTCCTCTTTAATTCTTTCTAACGTGAATGAAATTTTAATTTTGAATTTTTTTTGTCTCATAAATTTTATTGATTAAAAAAATAAAACTTTATGTTTCCTAAAATTTATTAATTTGCCCTCTTTAATTCGTTCTAAAAATTCAAACTTTATGTCTCCTAAAATTTATTAATTAAAAAAATGCAAACTTTATGTCTCCTAAAATTTATTAATTAAACCTCTTGAATTCGTTCTAAATTGACTTCCAAACTTTATAACGGAAACATACTCATGCCCTCACATGTGTGCAATCGATTTGATTTCCTTCACTTTTCGGTATGGAGATATTTGAACAAACAAAAAAATGTAGAGTCATATTCTGTTGGTCTATTGTGAAGTGTAATGATTCAGACAATCATTAAAAAGACACTATTTTTCATGCATATAAACTATTGCTTTTCATTAGATCGATGAATATAATATTTACGAATCAATAAATTCCTACTCCTTATTTAATAAATTTACTATTCCAATCTAATCCCTACTTCAAAGATTACAAATTTTAAAAATGTCTCTCTCTGGAATATGATTTTTGTGAGACAGTCTCACAAATCGTTATAGACAGATCAACCCTATCGATATTCACAATAAAAAATAATACTCTTAGCACAAAAAGTAATATTTTTCATTGGATGACCCAAATAAGATATTTGTCTCATAAAATACGACCCATGGGATCGTCTCACACAAGTTTTTGGCATCTATTAATTAGTACTTCTTAATAGGCGCAAACCACTTTTTAAAAGACGTTTATGCTCTACCATATACTTATAATGTAGGATCTCATCAATTAAACAAGGAGACATCAACTTTTTTTAATAAAATTATATATTTTTTAAAAAAACCAGGAGATAGTAATAATGTAATTGGAACGATAAACATATGACTCTTAAGCAGTTATATGATTTAAAAGATTAAAATTACATAAATAATATCAGTTATAACTTTTAATAAACGACAATCATCTCATCCTAAAATATTCGTCCGATGATTTATCTTCATGTTGAAATAAACATGTCATGGTACGTGAATCAATAAAATTTTATTTGCAATTTTAAAGTTGTTTAATAACATGTGATTTGGGTGTATATATTCTAATATGTGCGTTATGTTTTTTTTTTATCCAATTTGAAAATAAATAAATATAACATAAAGGAGGTGAAAAATATCGAGTGAACCAATCAATTTATCTTTAATTTGTTTTTACAAAGATATATAATACATTTAAAAATATCGAGTGAACCAGTCAATTTATCTGTTCGATCACAGACCAAATCAGATTATCCATGATCGATCAAATTAACTAATATTTGAACTAACCGAACCAACTAATGAATACGTCAAAATGAAATCAATAACCAAATCAAATTCGATTAGTTTAATTTTTCCAATTAATTAATTATTATTTTAATATAAATAAAAAATTTCCAATAATTTTTGCGTGTATATTGTAAGGAAAAACATTAGAGAAAATCCACAAAGTAAACAAATTTCTTCTTCCAACTTTAAAGTTCAAATTTTCTATCCGTCTAATATATACTTTAAAGTAAATAAATTTTCTAAAATATAGAATCCAATTGCATCCTTACGTAACTTTTAAATGTTTCGGTTCAGGTTTAATGAGTACCCAATAAAATGACGTCATTTAATTTAACGTGTAAAATCGGACTATCAATAATGAATTGTAGTAGACAGTCGTCATGAGTTCTCTCAATAATATGAGCCGAAGTCATGAGAGTTTCACTCAGTTCACATCATATGTCTGGTGGAAGTCACAACTTTTGGACATCCCACTGGCAGCGTGTAGCATTCATCATGCAACCACGGTTGATGGAAGGCAATAATAAATTAAACTCCTTTAATTTTTTACTTTTGCAGTTTGATATAAATTTTGAATCTTATTAAAAATGAGGGATTTTAATTTTAAAAATTGTCTCATCATTTTAATTTAAAATCACGTTACATTAGTTTTTATGTTTGCTAGATTCATATAACTATATTATTTAATAATATACGTACTGATATATCATAATATGATATTCAACAACAATAATTAATTAATAAAGATAATTGATCAACAATACTATTAGATCAATGTGAGCCAGACATAGATCTTGACTCATAACCTAGGTGAATGCAGAGATGTAAATGCAACTTATTACAAGAGTTTTCAATATTTTACATGTCTTCATCTTGTGCATCAGGCCCACCATCTTCCAGTTTTCATCTCCCACTATTTATAATAATTAAATTTGAATAGTCATGACATATAAGATATACATTTCATGGGGTGGAAACGGATCATAAACCAGGCTCACTTTAATAATATAATATTAAAAAAATAAATAAAAAGGTAAAATATCATTGACATACACATATCACATTGGTCAAGACTCTCGATATCCTTCATGCATTTAATATGATATATTAACATCAATTAATTAAACAACATCAATTAATTAATTGATGTTAATATATGATATTAAATAACTTTAATTAATTGATTAAATCTTGCATCTAATTTTATTATTAACCACCTTAATTATTAAAGAAGTTAACAAATTAAATAAACATCTTTTATTTAATTTTCAATTTATTCAATAATAATTGAATTTTTGTAAAACTTATTTTATCATAGATAATTAAAATCATATTTTAGTTATTTATTTTACATGAAAACTATTAATTTACCAAAATTTGATTTTAAGGAAAAATTGAACAAATTTTCATAAAATATCAATTTTATCCAAAATTTTGTAAAATCAAAAAATCACACTCCAGCCCCGAACAGTTCAATCCCATGACCCAACACGGTGCCTAAGACGTTCCGAGCACCTGCCCATGCTGCTCGGTCAGATCAGGTGCTGGAGGGCACGCTGTGCGCACTCAAAATTTTTTTTCTTATTAAAATCAAAATTCTAATGGTGCATCAATTTTCGAAAAATTTTCTTATGTGGTTAGAAATAAAAATACTCAGCATGAATATAAACCATACGATATAGAAAATATGTCTCTGATACCATTATTGATTAATTGGTTTTTTCGTGTCCAAAACGCTGCGAAGTTTTAAAAAATAATTATTTCATATTTAAATAATGACTTGGGCACTCATATGAATTAAAAAAAGTTTAATTTTTCATAAAGTGTTTATTAAATTATTTTTAGTGAATTAATCACTTAACACCAACGATTCAGGATTAACGAAAATAGCACTTGTAGTATTCACTACGAACAATGTTCTCAAAATCTTTTTTCTCCAATTGAGTCCACGACTAGAATATTTGTTACTACTCTAAATTGCACTAGAAAGTTTAGAGGTATTTTATCATTGAGATCAAAAAACCAAAAACGGCTCAAACCCTTTGGTGTTTTCTCGTTGGCCGAAAATTGGAGAGAAGATGGGAGAGCCTTTTCGAAAATTGCATGAATCGAGCTAGGGTTTGTGGCATCCTTACTAAATATTGAATCCTTAGCCTAATTACTTTAATTATGAGTTAAGGGTTCTTTAATTAAACTTAATGACCTTAGTTAATTAATTTGACTAGTCCAACTAGTTTAATTAATTATTATATTAAAGTTCATTAAGAACTTTAATTATTTAGCATGTTGGACTTGTACTCTTACAAGCACATTATACGTACTTCTCAATATCTTTAATTTAAATCTTTTATAAACTCAACCTTTGAGTTTAATAATTTAAACTCTAAATTTTTATAAATTCAACTCCTTGAATTTATTCTTTCGAAATTTTAATTATCAAATATTCAATTTCTTGAATTTACTATATCATAATTTTATATAAATTTAACTCTTTGAATTTATTCTCTCAACCGAAAAAAATGATCTAATGCTTGTGTGACCATCAATAGTTCTGGGATACAGCTAGCCGTGGTTTCACAACTCTTTGTGATTCATGACATTTTACTTTATATCGGCTTATCCTAATTTACCCTATTCCATGCACCAACATTTGATCATGGGAATGTCAGATATCATTTTCTAATTAAACCTATCGAATCATGATAAGAGCATCTAGTAACATCGCCCCATTATTCCCTAGGTATCACTGATAGTGCCTAAAAGAACCAATCGATTATGGTTAACGTACAGTACGGTCCCTTTATCTCATATATCCTGATCGAATCTACAGCTCCTACACATATTGCAATTGGACCCAACCTCGCCATCTTGTGGCCCTCGCAGAGTCGGTTAATGAGTCAAAGCAAAATCGTAGTATGTAAAGCATCAGTGTTGTGCCAAGTCATAAGGACTAATGGTGTACAATCACAACCACAAAGTTTTTCTCTCTATGAATGATAAGCACTTGAAAAGTCCGATGGATGGTTGTTCAGTACAATCATCATATGATTACCCATTTGCATGATTGAACATCTCTATGTCTTTATGTAGGACCGAGTGCTTACCGATTTACCAAAAATTATAGATGGTGGTAATAGTGTAACTCAAATATTTTAAACCGCACAACAACTCAAGCACCACAGTTCGATCGCTCTACCAAGTAGGGACAATAATTGCACCCAACAACTTCCTCCCAATAATTGCATTCCTTGCAATCAATGGGAATTGAACCCGTGACCTTGGTTCTGATATCAATTTTAGGACCAAGTGCTTATCGTTTTAGCAAAAGTTATAGCTGGTTGTAATTGTGCAACTCAAATATTTTAAACCGCACAGCAACTCAAGCACCACGGTTCGATCGCTCTACCAAGTAGGGACAATTATTGCACCCAACAATCTCTCTCCTAATAATTGCACTCCTTACAATAAATGAAAATCGAACCCATGACCTTGGCTCTAATACCAATTATAGGACCGAGTGCTTACCGCTTTACCAAAAATAATAGCTGGTGATAATGGTGCAACTCAAATATTTTAAACCGCACAGCAACTCAAGTATCATGGTTCGATCGCTCTACCAAGCAGGGAAAATTATTTCACCCAAAACTTTGCCATTAAACATGGTACACAACATCACATATGCTACTCTCAAGCTCAAGCAGTCTTTATCTTTGTTTTTAGACGGCTGAATCGATTATGAACAAATTTATAATATATACAGTGTTTAAAATTGAGTTTCAAATCGAATTACAATTAATTTGTATTAAAGTATAATCAAGATCTTTATCTATGTCGATTGCATGTATATACAGATAAAATAAAAACGAAAAACATGACATGTAAATTATATTAAAATAAAGACTGTTAATTACAACTTAGTCAATAATTTCCTTAGAAAAATGTTGGCTTACAGGTCATCTACTGTAACAGTGATGATTGAACACTTTATTTATATTGATATTGAAACGTCCAATACTCGTTTTTCTTTAAAATGTACTAGAAATTTTTTTCCTCACCTTTCAGCCGAAATATGTAACTATATATATATATTTTTGATAACATTTAAAATAAACTCTCCAACTAATTATTTGAAAATCAAAAGGAACTCAATTCAAAACGTAAAATCGTAAATCGTCACCAAAACCCTAAATTAACATTTTTACAAAATAAAACACAAACTCTTAAATCACTAAAAAACCTCTCAAAAGCATATAAGTCGTAAAATCTTACAGTAATCATAAATCATAGTGCGGAAAACTAGCGGTGGTCCTCGGGTTGTGTGCACCTTCAGTCCAACTAGTTCAACCATCAGGACCTCCATCAATATCAAGCTCACCTGCATCGATTACACCTAGTATGTCTATTGGCTCAGCAAACCTTAATCATGATAACAACTAATACATATACATTCACATGCAACAATGAAAATACTTTTAAGAAAATAACTTTTCATAAACATGCATAAACTTAAACGTTTTTTCATTTCACCATATACGTATACGTTCCCTTTTTATTGAATCCAGATCCTCAATTGTGACTTTCGTATTAGCTGTAGGTCGATGGATCCATCTACATATTACCACGATACCGGGCAGCGGGACATCAATGACACTCTCACCCGTCAACTGAGTCTTGGTCTTACATATCATCGTATCATCGTTTCATTGTATTAGTCATAATCAATTCACCTCCTTCAACTTTTTATATTTTCATCACTTATAAAAATTCATGCATATATACATCATTTTCTTTTAAACCAAACATGCAACATGTATTTTATCATTAACGTTTCATCATAAAATTCCATAAACATTTGAAATAACATTTATTACAGCATTCACGGCACTTACAGGAAGTATAACAATTTTCAGATGTAAAATGACCGTTTGCCCCTGAAACCCTAACTTTTTCAATTTATCCTTAGACCTTAAAACGAAAACTAAAATACATCTAAACTTAACATAACACCTTAAAATACACCCATGAATATTTCTTTGACGTAAACTTAAGCTTCTCGACTAATATCCCAATTCGTATTTAAACTTAGACGTACATCTTGATTTTGACTAGTATGGACTCGAAACTTAAACAAACTTGGACCAAAGCTTAATAACACCTGAATAAACCATATACAACCCAATTGAAGCCCATTAGACCATTGGACCAGCTAGGACACCTACTGAATTTTTGTGCTCCTATTTTTTGCAAACCCTAGTTCATGTCATGCACCAATTCCTTCGACCTAGCACCTAAGCAAGTGGACCAGCCCCCGAAAAACCCTCCCAAGACATAGACCAAGCCCCTTAAGACCTTCCTAGTCCAGGCCTCTCGAGCCATGCACGAGGACGTGCATGGTTTCGCTAATCCTCTCGGCCACGGCTAGGTGGTGCCCTAACCGTGCGCCCTTCCTCTCCTAGCCTCTCCAACCTTGTGTGGACCACCATGACTCGAGGCTAGGACCCTCATGAGCCCAGCCCTTCACCTGGAAGGCAACCCGTTCGGTCCTCTTTCCTTTTCCTTTGAAAACCACAAGCCCTAGCCTTAGAACCCCTAGCACGATCGGCCCTCCTTGATGCATCATAACAGGCCTCATCCTTTCATCTAAGGACCCTTATCGTGTTGGAAAAATGTCCCTTCAAGTTCCCCTATCATGGAAGCCCCTTTGTGTCTCGTTAGGAAGAATTTTGAATCATTAAAACATGAGTTTTTGGCATATCATGGCAAAAAAACGAATATAAATACAAGGGCTACCTATTTTTCATGCAACCATACATCCAAACTATAATATGATGTGATAGATGAGAAAAATGAGATTAAGGCGTGCCTTTCCGTTTATTACGCATGAAAAAACGTCTTGCGATGCGAGGCACATCGGCGGAGATGGACCTTTGCTGAAATTCTTAAAATTCTCGTGAATTTCCTATGAAAATACGTGTGAGTGTGTGCTTTGAATCCTGATGAAAGTGTCCTAGTGCTTTGAGGGGTTGGGGCGTGTGATTATGGGGTTTGAGGGCAGGGTTTTAGGTTTTTTATTCTAACTAAAATACATGGTGCAAGCTTAGGCTCATTAACCAAGTATAATAGATCCATTAAGCCCATTATTTCATATTTAAAATACTTTGTTTAGGAAAGTTTGTGCAAATATTAACCGAGTTATCGAAAAGTTCCTATTTTCATCGAAAATTAGATACCGGTTTAAAATACGATTTGGCGCGTAAAAGCATCTCATAATAGCTCATTTTCGAAAATGTCCACAAAAATATACCATGTATTAAACAATTAAAAATAATTATTTAATAAAATATTTTCCCTATTTCAGCCGTCGGTCTTCGTTCCTTGATGACGTCTCGAATAACCTCTAAAACACAATTTTAATGCATTCCAATATAAAACTACATTTTAAACATGTATTCATGCATATCATAATTAATTCATGGTATTAAAACTATTTAATTATTCATATTCCCTAAATTTACATGTAGTTGTATTACATTACCCATCTTGAATCTTACAAATATCATATATTTTATTATGTAATATTTATTTTGTGAAATATTTGAATTTTTAAAATTTTATTTTTGGAGAATTAATAATTTAGACAATCCGACTCTTAAATTTAAATATTTAAACTCATCAAACATAATTATCATATTTAACCTTTAGGTGATGTTTTATTATTATGTGTTTTAAATTTAAATTTAAATATTATTAATATGTGTTTTGAATTTTTATTTAATTATTTTATTAAAGGATAAAAAATAAAGTTACATAGTAAAATTCATAGGATTGGTTTAGGTACGGGCAAAAACTTGTGTGAGGCGGTCTCACGGGTCGTATTTTGTGAGACGGATCTCTTATCTGGGTCATCCATGAAAAAGTATTACTTTTAACACTAAGAGTATTACTTTTTATTGTGAAAATCGGTAGGTTTGATCCGTCTCATAGATAAATATTCGTGAGACCGTCTCACAAAAAATCTATTTTAAGTACTGCTGATAAATTTTTTATCTGAACCCATCGAATTGACAATTATATAAAAACATTCTTATTTTATTATTATTCAATTCATTTAAACAATAGTTGTACGTTTATAAGATTCAGTTAACAGGATATATTAGTTAAAAAAAATATTAGGGGATAGTAATAATAAAAAATAAAATCCTCTCACTCCAATTATATGTGTTGCACACAGTTCCACCTTTTTTGTCTCGTCATATATAATCCCAAAACCCGAAGCAAATAAATGCTCATTCTTTCTCTCCCACACAAAAGCAACCCATCAACACCCATCCAACTATAAAGTTGAACCCTTCAAAAAATGCTCGTCTTTGTTGTCTTTCAAGTATTTCTCTTGCTTACCGTTGTGCTGCCGCCGCATACTACTCTATCCCACCTGGAAACCACCACCTCCGCCGGCCATGCAATCCCTTTTCCTCCGTTTGAACAACTCAACATCAAGAAATCCATCGCCGCCACAAAGCTCCGCCCACGTCCCCGCCCCAGTCCCACCAGTGACTTCAGCAGTGTTGAAGATACTGATCATGGATCAGCTCAAGAAGCAATCAGTCGTAATTCCAGCGTGAAGCTAAATTTGGTTCACAGAGACAAGATATCATTTTCATGGCATAAAGACCACCGCCGTCGTTTTGCAAGCCGAATGAAAAGGGATGCCAAAAGGGTTGCTAGCTTGATCCACCGGCTGTCCAGTGACGCCGCCGCCGAGTATGAGGTTTCCGGATTTGGGTCGGAGGTGGTTTCCGGAATGAAGGAAGGGAGTGGAGAATATTTCGTGAGGATCGGTGTCGGTAGCCCGGCGAGAAGCCAATACATGGTGATTGATACGGGGAGCGATATTGTGTGGGTCCAATGCCAACCTTGTAGACAGTGTTACCATCAATCCGACCCGGTATTCGACCCGGTCTATTCCGCTTCCTTCTCGGGTGTCTCATGCAGCTCCACGGTTTGTGATCGGGTCGAGAATTCTGGTTGCCATTCGGGTTGGTGTAAGTACGAGGTTTCGTACGGAGACGGGTCGTACACAAAAGGAAACTTAGCCTTGGAGACACTGACCATCGGGAACACGATCGTCCAGAACGTGGCTATCGGGTGCGGGCATATGAATCGGGGCTTGTTTGTTGGGGCTTCCGGGTTGTTGGGTCTTGGAGGAGGGTCCATGTCCATCGTGGGTCAGTTGGGCGGGCAAACGGGTGGAGCATTTAGCTATTGTTTAGTGAGCCGGGGAACCGAGTCATCCGGGTCGCTAGAGTTTGGTCGCTCCGTGCTGCCCGTGGGTGCTGCTTGGGTTCCACTGCTAAGAAATCCTCGAGCCCCAAGTTTTTACTATATTGGACTTTTGGGCCTCGGGGTTGGAGGTGAACGGGTACCCTTGCCCTACAACACCTTTCAAATAACCGAATTTGGCGACGGTGGAGTTGTAATGGACACAGGCACCGCCGTGACGCGCTTGCCTACGGAAGCTTATGTGGCATTTCGAGACACTTTCATAGCCGAGACGGGAAACCTACCTCGAGCCCGTGGAGTTTCTATATTCGACACATGTTATGATTTGGGTGGATTCATAACGGTTCGGGTACCAACGGTTTCGTTTTTCTTGTCAGGTGGCCCGATCCTGACCCTTCCGGCAAGGAACTTCCTGATTCCGGTTGATGAAAGTGGCACATTTTGTTTTGCGTTTGCACCATCTAGCTCGAGGCTTTCCATAATAGGGAACATTCAACAAGAAGGGATTCAAATCTCTTTTGATGGAGCAAATGGCTTTGTTGGTTTCGGGCCCAATGTTTGTTGATGCACGTAGAGTAAAGTTTTGGTAGTGTCTTAATTATAGAGCATAGTATCTGATATATTTGCCTTTTATTTTGGTCAGTATATGAATGAACAGTTAATTTATTATGTATGTGTTATTGTACCGAGTTAAGATCTATATCTGTTACTAAAAATGTATATAAATAATATGTTTTGAAAATGAAAAAGGAATGTGATTTCACATAGGATTGACGTCCGTGTGTATGTGTAATATAGGAGAGGGCACAAAAGGTCTGAAAAGATAGTAAAGAGCTCCTCTTTTAAGAGAACGACTCAATGAAATTAAGACTTTAGATGTGAACTTTCCCCAATCACTTTATTCATACATTAAATTAAATAAAGTGAACAAAATGAGAGCATACATCTCTTTTGAATTAAGAGATGACCAAAAACGAACTTAATTACAGTCTAAAAAGGCATTGGACGGAAAGGCCATTTACCTGGAATTAGTAACAAATAACACTAAAAATTACAATCAAATGCAAAAGAATATTCAGAGATCGCATTTGACAATTCACGATGAAGAACGATTGACAAACAACGTGAAGACTGAATCTTTGATATGTTTGATTTTTGAAAGGACAAAGCTAAAGTTTTGTTTGTTTTTTTAAAAGAGAAATCTCGCACAAAATGTGGGCCTCGAACCTTAGTATCATAATTATAGCTTACTTACAATAGCAGAAATGTGTAAAAAAAATTTATTTTCATAATATAACAAAAATATGAATTTAATAGAAGAGACACGGTTTTGCTAAGCCAATTTTTTTTTCAATTTTCATCCTATTCGGAGTCCTGAAATCCTAAATCTGGAATTTACAATAAATAGAAAAAAATCAAGAAATCTGGTACATAGACATTTGTCCAAGCTCAATTCATTCAGTCATTCATTCAATCATTCATTCAATTAATAATAGTTTATAGGTAACTAGTCAAGAACCAAAAAATCCAGATATTCAAATATGCAATACAATATGGCCAATAATTTGTGAAATACACAACATGATGCAATATATGAATAAATCAGTAGTTAGTTTATAAACTTCAATGTAAATTTTAGATCAAATATCAAACTCTATTATTGATGAAATCGATAGGAAAAATCTCTCGGTAGAAGCCATACGGTAGAAATCATCACTTAACTAGCTTACTTTTCGTCTTGATTTCAATCCCAAGCAAAGATAATTTCCTATAAATATAATTTGAGTTAATTTACATTGGTTAAGATTGGTAATAGTGTTGTAACTTTTAAAAATCATTTTTGTATAAAAGTTGTACAAAAAAGTTTTGAATAAAGCTTTTAAAATTCATAACAATTAAAATACATATCCAAAAATCATGAAACTTTCCGGAAATTCTTAAAAATAGTGCAGAATAGTTCGAAAGTCAGAAACTGAACAGCCTGTGCGGCGACGAGTGTGGTTGCTTCGGTGACTACACATAGGTGAAATTTTCCAATATGAAGTAATTTTGGACGATCTACAATTTTTATGTTGAACACATTTTGAAATCTGAAACGAATCAATAACATAATTTTAAAAACTATAATGACTGTCATACTCAATTTTGACGACCAAACCCATTATTTCTGGCGACTTTCGGGGTGATCGGTTATTACATTTGTAAACTAATAAACATTTTGAACAACTTATAATTCAAAACCGGAGGCATATTCGTTAATAAAGAAGGAGTAATTCGAGCTTGAAGTGGCTACCTCAAATCGGCTTTTGTAAATTTTCCAGAAATTGTTCTTCACGAACTTGAATTTCTTGTGAAGATTTTGATAATCATGTTGTTACACCTCTAGCACGTCATGAATTTTAAATATGAAAGGATTGCTTTGTGAAAATTTGGATATTTTTGGATAAGATTTGTTAATTTTCCTTTAATTTTCTCCGTTTTCCCCACATTTTTCGCTCTAACTTCCCACTACAACCTATCCTCTCTAAACCCATGAATTTAGATTAAATTTTCTGATAAAATGCTTCAAAATAGATGTATTTATAAGAGAAGAGGAGCCACCAAGCTTGGACAATTGTCTATGTTTATTTTCAATTTTTGACACTTGTTTCCCCAAACTACACACATTAATCTACTTAGAGAAGTTGAAATGAAATAAATAAAAATATATTTAAATAATATTAATAAGTTAATTTTATTATTCTACAAATAATATTTTAATTGAAATTCTCTTTATTTCATTTACGTTTTTCTTAAATTCCCTTGTTATTTACTCATATATATATATATATAAATTATTTTTAACTAAGCAATATTATTTTAAAATCATATTTTATGAATTTTAGTATTCAATATAAATTTATTTAAATTTTTATGTTGAAGATAAATTTCATTTTATTTAATAAATATATTGTTTTTTTTCAAATCGTTTAATGAAAATTTGACCAAACACTATATATATATATATAAATTATTTTTAACTAAGCAATATTATTTTAAAATCATATTTTATGAATTTTAGTATTCAATATAAATTTATTTAAATTTTTATGTTGAAGATAAATTTCATTTTATTTAATAAATATATTGTTTTTTTTTCAAATCGTTTAATGAAAATTTGACCAAACACCTAAAAATTTTGAGCTGTTATATACATTTATCGTGGTCTCTAAATGTTTTCCAACTTCCCATGGTTTTTTCAGGTTTATTTCATCCTATCCATGTGGGCATTGCCCCCATGATAGGATGGATGACCAAGATTCACTCATGCATATGTAGGATCCACTTTTTTTTTGAAATTGTATGTGTGGCAAGATCTTACCCGTTGAAATGAAGTGAAGGTAGTGACCATGTAGGTAGGATCTCATTAACCTTCATTACTAATTTGTGTAAAAAACTATTTTAAAAAATAGTGTGTATGATAGCGTTTTGCTCTAATACTGCAGAACGTCACCATTTGTGGCGGATCTTGAAAATGTTGCAGGGTTTAGCTGCAACGTCGTCCTTTGTAGCCTTTTCAGCCTACAGTGTCCGCTGTAAGTGTAAATAGACGATGCTTCAATAATTTCACCAAATTTCCTCTAATCTTGACTAAAAATATAGCGAATGAAGAGTAAAATAATCAAATGAAAAAAGAAGAACATGTATTCTCCATACAAGAACAAGTAATTGTTTATATGAAAAATTAAGATTGAATTTTTTTTTGTACATGTATTATATATTATATTATTTTTTAAATTTATGCTTGATGTGTGTCATTTTTACGTGTTTTATTTCATTACTTTCGTGTTTGTTTGCATTGTGTGTGCGTGTATTCATATACATTCAGTTTGTTTTAGAATTAACAAATGCATTTGATCATGGCTCACTCATGTTTGGTAAATATGCAGGTGAAATGGCCGAAAAACTTAAACCGGGGGAGAAGGATACAAGCCACAAGAAACTGGAGAGCACTTGGAAGAAAGATCGGCACTCGGGTGGTAGAATCCTACCGCTCGAACGTGAGGATGGATTTACGGAAGTGTTGACAGAAGAGTTAGCGCTCGAGCAGTAGGATCTTACCACTCGCGCCTACCGCTTGGGGGAGAACGGCACCTAAGTGAAAATTATAGAAGACTCGGCGCTCGGGCAGTAGAATCTTACAGTTCGAGCGCGAGTGGCGCACTTTGAAGAAAAATTACAGAGGACTCGACGCTCGAGCGGTAGAATCTTACCGTCCGAGTGGTACTCAATTTGGAAAAAAATATCAAGGATGATTTCTTGCCTTCCGGGAGGTTCTTGCCAAAAGGGGCCGCACAAAGAGACCCTAGAGACGGAAAAAACACATTATTCAGCAGCCACAAGGTTTTGAAGAGAGAAAAAGGCTTGTAGCAAAGCTTGGAGTGAAGAATTGAAGATTTCCGAGCAATGTTCTTCGCATTTTTGTCACGTCTAATATTTCTAGCTTAAAACTTTTTGTTTAAATATTGTTTTGTTTATTTTGATAATGGTTTCTAGTAGCTAAATTTCATTATTTGTTGGAATTTAAGGGGATCCTACCTCGAAGCAGTGTTTAGTTAATTTATATATCGACTTTTGATTTGTTCTTGATTGTGCTATTATTTTCATTGTATTGTTGAAGCGTAGCTAACTTTAATAACGATTTCATATTGCGAGTGAGTTCGAGGGAATAGCCCGTGATGGGAACGAGTAGCATAGTCCATGGATTTACAATTTACATAAAAATAGGAAATCGGATACGCGTCGATAGTCATAGTCCTGTAGGTCGAAAGAAATGGGATTTCATAGAACGTGAAACGTCTACAGTTCAAAATGCTACTGATTTTTATTTTTTTTGAAAGCTAATACTCAAAAATTGTATCTAATTACATGCATGCGGTACCGCTGAAATTTTACATTTAATAAAATAGTAACCATCAGCAAATAGGTAAAAATACTGTAGTTTTAAAAATAGGCAAATCGTCGAACCCCAACCTATGCTTTAAATAATGCAGATATGAAACAAGTAAAAATCCCTACAATCAACAACATCTCAAAACATAGCATATAAAATATTCATATCCTCTCCTAACTCAAAACGTGATGTGAGGAAGAAAATAAGGTCCTCGGGTTCGCGTGCGCACAACCAACTCTGCCTACTCTGACTTCGGTACCTCCAACCTCCTCATTAACAAACTCACCTGCAACATTCACACCTCCTAAGTCTAAAGACTCAACACACCTGTAACGTTAATAGCAAATACATATACATAACATGCAACGGTGAAAAGTACAGTGCTAAAAATACATTTCATGAATTTGAAAAGAAACATGAATCTAAACATTTCAAATCATGGCATAGAGTGTCAAAAACATCTCATCATATCATCATATACTTATACTGAAACGTCTGCTATTCGTTTTGCTTAAAATGTGCTAGAAATTTTTTTTTCCTTCCTTAATCTCCATAACTCGAAATATACATATATACACTTTAAAATACCTTGACACCATTTTTAAAATAAAACAACCAACTAACATTTAAAAATCCAAAGGAAAATAATTTGAACCATATAATTGTTAAACGTTTCACCAAACCTAAAAACGTTATTTGAAAAGTATAGCTTATACTATAACCTCTCAAAAACCACTCATAAACCTAAATAAAAGTCATAAAATATCTTTAACATAATCTTGAAATCATAAATCATAACTAGTGCGGAAAACTAGAAGCGGTGGTCCTCGGGTTATGTGCACCTTCAGTCTAGCAAAGTCAACCATCAAGACCTCCATAAACATTATTAACATAATCACCTGCATCAATCACACCTAGTGAGTCTAAAGACTCTACACACCATAATCTTGATAACAAGTAATACATATACAGATCACATGCAACGGTGAAAAATACTTGTACTTAAAATATCATTTTCATGAAGATACATAAACTTTAAGCATAACATTTTCGTAAATATTTTTATATCCTCATAAACATCTTCATATGAACATGCCAAACTTAAACCTCAACCTTTTCCTTTTCCTCATTTCATAACATATATCCTTTCATCATGAGCATATACATTTTTTCTTTTTTATTGAATTCAAATCGTTAATTATGACATTCCTCATCCTCAAAAAGTCGATGGATCCATCTACATTTAACCACAGTACTGGGCGGCGTGGACACCAGCAACACTCTCACCAGTCAACTGGGCCTTAGCCTATCCTCATCGAATGAAAAAACGATCATCGGGCTCCCTCTGGGGCCTTCTCCCATAAATGGGCTCCCTCTGGGACCTTTCTCTCACGATATCCCTATTCTTATCCTCATAACCTCAATAGTCACAATTACTTCACCTCCTCCAATGTTTCACATTTTCATCACTTTATAAAATCATGCAGTTTATTATCATTTTCCTTTTAAAAACAAGTATGCAACATATCTTTTAACGTTATCTTTTTATCATAAAAATTCATAATCAGTTTAAAATAAATATTTTAGCATATTAAAATTCTATAAACATTTAAAATAACATTTTAGCATCATAAACGTTTAAAATAACATTTTGACATATTAAATCATAAACATAAAAAATTTCATAAATATTTAAAATAATCATTTTAACATATAAAAAATCCATAAACCTTTAAAATAACATTTTAACATCATAGACATTTAAAATAACATTTTGATATATTAAATCATAAACATTAAAAATAAACATTTTGACATAAAAATCCCTAAACATATAAAATTCCATAAAAATTCATAACCATTGAAAATAATCATATTAACACATAAAACAGCATTCATGGTATTGCCATGACGTTTACTAATTTTTGGGTATAAAATTACCGTTTTACCCTAGACGTAAAATTTCACATTTTAGACTATTTTCTTAATTTTCTTGACTCTAACGTGTCCCAAATAATTATTTAAGCTTACATGAATTTTAACATATTTTTATTTAGCTTAATCGAGGACTTTTAAATTAATCTTTAAATATAACGTATCAATGCGTTTTAATCCCGAATTAAACCAAACATTAATATAAAATTTTCATATTTAAAACTTAGACTCCTAATAATTATTTGACCCTCGTGAACCATGACTCGACCCCTGTGAGCCATGTTTCAACTTTCTAAACCATTAAACCCTTAATTCGAATCCCTTCCCTTAACCCTCGAGCCAACTTCGATTTTTACCGAGCCATGCCCGAGCTGATCCCTGATCTGCCCCTCTAGGCACTCTCTTGGACCCTTATAACCCATAGGACTTGTCCCCAAGTGGAAAGCCAAATCCATACATCAGATATGTGCTTGGCCGAGAACCCACCTAGATTAGGACTCCATGTTTTCTTGCTTAGCCACTTAACCAACAAGCCAGCCCTTGACCTAGCTCCTAATTCATCTTCTTAGGACCCTAAGGACATAACCTAGCCCAGCTCAAAGCCCTTGGCCAAGCCAACAAATCCTGCACAAGCTGCTGCACACAAGCGTGCATCATAACCCTTTCTCGGGTTGCTAGGACTCCATCCCAGCTCTTGTGCTCGAGTCCTAGCATGGATAGGACTCCTTCCTTGACCCCTCACGGACCCTAGCTAGCACTGGTCCCAGCCGAACCCAAACCCAGCCACCAAACCCAAAAACCGAGCCCCTCAAATCACCATGACAGAAAGTGGTTCCAGCTTGTGTTCTATTCATGTTGTGCAATAGTTTGTGGTGACTTAGACTCCTTAAACTTGTGTAAAACAACCCTTGATCCCCCTTAAGATCATATTAAACATGATTTTGGATGAAAATACAAGCTTTAAAAAACACATGAGATGATTGTACGAAAATATAACATGATGTAACTTGTTTTTCATGAAAAACACCATAAAATTAATATTATAGTGTGATAGATGATTAAAGGAAAGAATATTGCGTGACTTTACATATTTTACGCAAGACTATATGTTGATGATTGAAGAACGACGACGAGGAGAGCCTTGGCTTGAAAAGCTATGAAGATTTCGATGCTTCCCTTGAATATGATGTGTGTGCCGTGAGTTGTAATGGAGAAAGGAGTCTTGTTGATTTGTTGGGGAAGGGGGGCCGAGAGTTATGAATGTGTAGGGTAATATTTTGCACTTTAAATATTTAATTAAAAGACTAATGGTAGCTTAGGCCCATTAACAAGGTTAATGAGGCTCATTAAGCCAATTAGTGCATAATTATAATATTTTGTTTAACATAGTTTGTGAAATTACTAGCCGGGTTGTCAAAACGTTCGTATTTTGTTGAAAATCCAACACCGATAAAATTTACGTCCCGGCAATCACCTCAAGACTCCTTATTTTCAAAGATAAGAAAAAGCACCAAACATATTTCAAATAATTAAAAACAATTATCCAATAAAAACATTTTCTATTTTTCAGCCCTCGGTCGCCGTTCCTCGATCGCAACTCGAATAACCTTTAAAAATACATTTTAATGCATCCAAACAGAAAAGTATATTTTAAACATGTCATTATGCACAACATAATTAATTTATGAAATTAAACAATTAATTGAAATACACAAGGATTTTAAAACTTGTATGCATGTGGTTCGCGTGTACCTTCGAATTTTCGGGAAGTTACTTATACAATTACTTTAATTGAATTCAGTTAATTAGTTGTGACTTTCGTATCAGCTCTAATCGTATCAGGTCTATCGTATCAGCTCTATTCGATGGATTCATCTATATATAACCGTGGTACCCAATGACGGGGAGATCAACGACAATATTATCCATCCACTGAGCCCTGGCCATACAGCTTATCGTATACATATATCATCAGTCACAACCAATTCTCATTCTTAAAAAACATCGTTATTTTCTTCACTTATCAAAATCATGCATATACGTAATTTTCCTTAAAATCAAGCATACAACATATTTTTCATAATTTCATAAAAAGTCATATACGTGGTACATAAATATTTAAAGACATGTAAAATCGTGTTTAGGGCGCTGCCAGGACTAAAAACTAAACCCGCGTGCAAAATGACCATTTTACCCTTGGAAGCCCAAAATGACAGTTTTACCCTTGGACCTCTAAATTTCGACCCGAAGCTCAACAAACTCCTTAAAACATTATAAAACATATTTATGAGAATTTCTTAGACTTAAACTCGATCCTGTTTAAAAACTTACCGATACATTCTAAAACTTGGATTGGGGTCCTGATTTTAACATGAATCAACCCAAGTCGTAACCAAATTTTCCCCAACTCGAACCATGACTCAAAACTACATGATCAGCCTCTAAACCCCTTATTTTGGACCACTTATGACCATCACACAGTAATCGAAAGTTGCTGGAAATTTCTGTACTTGCATACTCGAAACCCTAGTGCACTAACTTTCCATATTTTCGATCTAGCCCAAGACCAAGTGGACCAGCACCTAACCAACTACACCGGGACCATGTTCGAACCCAAGAGGCTCTCCTTGACCAACCCTAGCTAACCCTACTGCCCAAAACACCAGCCCCTTGCGACACCCTCAAAATCGCGCCGCACAAGACAACTGAGCCACACATTAACCTAGCCCTCTGACCAACTCCTAGACCACGACCAGCTATACATGGCCCTCTCCCAGCCCTATCAAAGACCCAATAGGGTCATCTTCTTTGCTAGATATCAAGCTATGCAAGGCGAAACACACCAAAGCCTTCGATCTTGCCAAAACCTAGCCAACCTACACCAAGTACCGATCGGCCCTCACCTAAATCAACCAAGTTTCGATTCCATCCTTAAGTTCTCCTCTTACTAGATGTGTACAGCCCCTTAGCAACATAAAAACTGGCAGCCCCTTGCACAAAGGCTAGAAAACGTGAGAATGAAGCCAAATGATGCACTTTCATGTCAAAACCTTGCATAAAACGAAACATCAAGATATATAAATAAATTCTCATGCATTTACATATATTTCAGCATATTATTGGCGGGAATGAAGAGAAAGAAAAGATACAAGCATGCCTTAGCGATTATGTGATTAAAACTTGAAGAACTACATACAAGATGTGAACCGGAGAGTGGGGGAGCTTTCTTTGAAAACTGAAGGGGCCAAAGGTTTGCTGCTGAAAACGCAAGGGGAGGCTGCTGAAGGAGGGGAGGGACGACTGTTCGGGTGTTATTAGGTTTATGGTTAGTTTAGGGTAGTGTCTAAATAAAATACAAAGCACTAATGGGCCCTAAGTTGAATTTTAAAGGATTAAAAGGGTTTTTAGCTCATTAAACATTAAAACAAACCCAATAAGCCAAATAACATTCTCGAAAAATATTTCATTTTGATACGTTTTAGAAGATATTGCCCGAACCCTCAAAAAGTCCTCCGAATCGTTAAAATTTTGGTTACCGGTAAAATATATAACCCGACGAGTAAAAATACTCAGACAACGCCTATTTTCAAAAATCTTGCTTTAATACACCATATATTAAATATATACCCCGACGAGTAAAAATTCTCAACCAAGGCCCATTTTCAAAAATTATGCTTTAATACACCATATATTAAATAATTAAAACTAATTATCTAATAAAATCATTTTTCCTGATTAACCCCGGTCTCCATTACCCGTTCGAGCACGAAACACAGCTTAAAATTCTAATGCATGAAACTTAAAAATAATCATGAAATACCCCCTATCAATACATAAATGGTGAAATAAAATGCATAAAAATCATTAACCACGTATTTTAAATAAAACCCTAGACTGCATGCATTCAGGTTACGTAGTTCGAATTTCCTATACCATACAATTCTCCCCCATTAACAGAATTTCGTCCTTGAAATTTACAACAATCAGAATAACTACAGGTAGCGACTTCTCATCTCGGCCTCCGCCTCCCTAGTAGACTCCTCCTCGGAGTGAATGCTACAGCCACTTGACTTTGACCATGTGGATCACCTTGTTCCGGAGCCTCCTCTCCTGATTGTCCAATATCTGAGTGGGACTCTCCTCGAAAGAAAGGTTTGGTGTCAGCTGAAGTGGCTCATAGTTCAGTACATGCGAATGATTCGACATGTACTTTCGCAACATTGAGACATGAAACACATTATGAACTCCCGATAGATTCGGTGGTAATGCTACTTTGTAAGCGAGTGTCCCAACTCTCTCTAGGATCTCAAACGGCCCTATGTATCTAGGACCGAGCTTGCCCTATCTCATCACACCCTTCATGGGTGCAACCTTCACGAACACATGGTCCCCTACGGCAAACTCGAGATCTCGGTGCCGCTGATCTGCATAACTCTTCTGCCGGCTCTAAGTGGTCTTTATCTTGTCTTGGATCTTCACCATTTACTCTGCTGTCTGACTTACAATATCCGGCTATAACTCTGCCCTCTCTCCTACCTAGTCCCAATACACTGGAGACCTGCACTTCCTCCCATATAATGCCTTATATGGAGCCATACCGATCGATGCCTGATACCTGTTGTTGTACGTGCACTCCACAAGAGGTAACTTTGCTCTCAGCTACCCTGGAAGTCGATTATGCACGCTCTGAGCAGATCCTCCAATGTCTGAATCACCATTTCTGACTGTCCGTTGGTCTGAGGATGGTATACAGTACTGAATAGCAGCTTAGTACACAATGTCTGATGCAGACTCTTCCAGAAAGCAGACGTGAATCTCGGATCCCTGTTTGACATGATGGACACTGGAATCCCATGCAGCTTGACTATATCTCTGATGTACAGCTCTGCGTACGGGGTCATGGTGAAAGTTTTCCTGATCGGTAAAAAGTGAGTTGACTTAGTGAGCCGATCAACTATCACCCATATGGCATTATATCCTCCAGCCGTCCTCGGAAGTCTCGTCACAGAGTCCATGGTAATATTTTAGGTTCTCAATCCCAAAATAATTGACACAATAATCATATTACTCAATGCAATCAAGGCGGTAAATACATAAAACTTAAGCATAAAAGTTACCAGTGATCAATGTAGAATTGGGTTCAGCGTCTGCCCCCTCGGCATGCATCACATTTGCTCTTCCAGTAGTAGGGCCCTTGTTCTTTGGGCAATCTACCGCCTTGTGACCCTCCTGCTCGCATATGAAACATTTGTAGGTTCCCCATAAACATTTTCCGAGGTGGAACCGGTTGCACTGCTTGCATGGCTGCCCCTCTACCGACTTCGGAGTCCCTGATACTTGTGGTGGCCTTTGCTGACCAGCCCTCTTAACTTGTCCTTGGGGCTTCTGCTGCCCTTGATGTCTCGATTACCCCGTGACCTGTTCCTTCTGCGGCTGAGAGTTGGACTGGGCATGTGATCTCTTCCTCTGCATCTCAAAATCAATGTCCTTCAAGGACTGCTCCGCCTGAAAGGCACAAGCGGTGGCCTCACCATAGCTCGCCGGTCTCATCAGCATAACGTCCCGGCGCAATGTGGGTCGCAGGCCCATAAAATGCCTCATCTTCTGGGCGGCATCCATCGCAATTAGGGGCATAAAATGGCAGCCCCTGTCAAACTTCCTGATAAAGTCAGCAACAGTCGAGTCCCCATGGCGGAGATTCATAAACTCTTTCGTCAGGCGGCTCGTGACGTCTGCTGGAAAATACTTGCCATTGAACACCTTGTTGAACTGATCACAAGTGAGGGTAGCCAAGTTCAACCTATGCGCTGTTCCTTCCACCAAAGAGATGCGTCATCTCTCAACATATAAGTGGCGCACCTGATTCGGTCGCCATCCATCATCTGCAAGTATTGGAAGTGTAACGTAGCGTATTTTGAACTACATAAAATTTGCGGAAAATAAAAAATTTCTTAAATAAATAATAATATTTCAAATTGCCATAAAAATAAACTGCTCGTCTAAAATATTTGAAATAAAAATGGTTATAAACAAAGTTTGCCAAAAAGGTACCCGTTTAAACATCGAGAAATAATTTCATAAAATCAGAGTAACTAAATTAACATGCCTGAAAATTCTTAAAAAAAAGGCGGTCCTCAAGTTTAGCCTCCGCATAGTCCGAGCCGACTCACTGATCCCCACCTCACGCCACCTCAAACAAGTCCTCACCTACATCGATCAAGTCTAGTGAGTCTAAAAACTCAACATGTATAAACTGAGAATAACAAATAATATGTAATAAAACTACATGCATTTTAAAGTAGATAGTACATACTTAAACTTGAACGTACTTATATAAACATAGACGTGTCATCATATCGTAAAACTTTTCATAAACATTTTCATAAACGTATTTGCATTCATCATTTTGCGTAGAGATATGTTTCAAAGAAAGTGACCCATACATAAATGCGCTTGATAAGACTAAACCATAGTACTGGGCTAGCAGGGATGTCCACTACCACATACGTGAGATCGCCGGTAATGCTTTAACGGGTGAATTGTTCCCTGGTCATGCTTTACCACTTTTTAATTCTGATCTAAACTCGGTCATGCTTTACCGGGGGTGGAGAGGTCCTCGGCTTCAAAACCCGTTCATAATTTGTCACAAGACATTTAGGATACCTAAAAAGTATAACATTTTCTTTTGCATGTTGAACACACTTAAAAACGTCAAGGACTTTGTTGGAGCGCTCTGGACATGCTGCGCTAACCACAACAACAAAGATTCAGGAGATCCCAACGAAACCTGCAACCAAAACTTCAGAAAACGTGAAGAACATGCACAAATTTTCATGAGTGGTTTTACGATAAAAATCATATATCTCTCATTTATTATCAAAAAATTACAAATTTGCTATCGAATCGAAGATAACACGTAGTACTACAAATCATATGTTGAAAACATTTTTAGAAAACCAACCTATAAGTCGCAGAATTCACAATAGCAGAGGGTGACCGGTTTTGTGACACAGAAATTTCACAACTTGTGCGATTTTACGATTAAAATCATATCTCCCATGTTTCGTATAAGAAAATTACGAATTTAATATCAAATCGAATATATCACAGAGTACTACAAATCATATGTTAAAAACATTTCCATAAAACCAATTACGAGTCGTAGAATTCAAAATAACAGAGGGGACGGGTTTTGTGACCCAAAAATTTCACAACTTGTGCAATTTACGATAAAAGTCATATCTCCCACGTTTCTTATCAAACAATTACGAATTTGCCATCAAATCAAAGATAACATAGAGTACTAAAAATCATATGTTAAAAACATTTCCAGAAAACAAACCTATAAGTCGCATAATTTAAAATAACAGAGGGTGACAAGTTGTGTGACACAGAAATTTCACAGCTTGAGCAGTCCCACAAAAATGATCATAATGCACTCGTTTCTTGTCCAAAAATTACGAATTTACTGTCAAATCAAAGATATTAAAAAATTACTATGTTTTATATATTGACAGGTTTTCCAGAAAGTAGACCAAAAATTAACAATAATCTAAATGAAAGCAAACTCGATTTTTGAGATTTAAAAATCGTTTCAAAATAAATCCAACTATTTTTTGCTCAAACTTTGCATATCGCATATGAATTTTTGCACATAATAAACATCAAAACAAATATTATGACAAGATTGATGAAAAAATGAAAGAATATACATGCATTTGATGATATCACGAAACGACGAAGAACAAAGCGGAGAGATGCGAGGGTTGATTCCGGGCGAGTTGCGGCCCAATTTCATGAAGAAAAATGGACGTGAATTGCTGAAATTTTGGAAGGGGAAGTGTGGAGGCGTGGCTGCTGAAGAAAGAGCCTAACAACCCTAGATTTACCTCTCAACAAAAATGAAATGAAATGTAATGTGTATGTGTTTGTTGTGTGTCGTATATGTGTGTGATTATGTGTGTGTGCATGTGTTTTATATTTAATTAGGGGCAATTAGGGGCTAATTAAATTAATTAAAATATATCTAACAACTAGCATGCTAATTAAAAGTTAATCCCATCTAACTCTACCAAAATTCCTCGATTAAAATAAAATGTCCAAGTGCCAAATTTTTAAAAGTTACAATTTTAAAAATCATCTAATAAATAAATGATGCTTTAAAATGCTTAAAATTTCATAAATATTTTAAAATACTAATTTTCTTGACTTGAAAAATACTCATTTTACAAATCGTCCAAAACGTCGCCGGCCTCATTTCCTTGATCCCGCATCGAATAATCGCTTGAAACATGAAACTCAAGAAAATATTTTAACGTGCATCAATTAAACATATAATAATTTAAAATAATTCTAATCATAAATCATGCATCGCTAAAATCGTTTTAAAATTAAATAAGTAATTTAAATTTAATAAATGCATGGATTATACATGTACTGATTTTGGGCTCTACAATTCCTCTCCCACTAAAATAAATTTCATCCTCGAAATTAAATCCTACCAAACAGCCCGGGTAGCGATTCTTCATGTCTGCTTCGACCTCCCAAGTATCCTCCTCCACTGATTGATTCAGCCACTGGACTCTGACCAACTTGGTCACTTCGTTCTGAAGTCTCCGCTTCTGTTTTCTAGGATTTGGACATTTCTTTCTTCATATGACAGATCTGGAGCCAACTGCAACGGCTCAAAACTCAAGACATGCGAAGAATTTGCTATATACTTCCTCAGCATCGAGACGTGAAATACATTGTGTACTCCGGCCAAATTCGGCGGTATGGCTACACGATAAGCTAGTGTCCCAACTTTGTCAAGAATTTCGAATGGTCCAATGAATCTCAGACTCAACTTACCTCTCTTTCCAAACCTCATAACACCCTTTATAGGTGCCATTATCACGAATAGGTGATCTCCTACGGCAAACTCAAGATCCCTTCTTCTCTTATCAGCATAACTCTTTTGGCGACTCTAGGCGGTCCTCATCTAATCTCGGATCTTGACCATCACGTCTGTCGTCTGCTGAACAATCTATGGGCCAAGTTCTGATCTCTCACCGACTTCATCCCAATGAATCAGTGATCTGCACTCCTTCCACACAGTGCTTCGTAGGGAGTCATACCTATGGATGATTGAAAACTGTTGTTGTAAGTAAACTCAACTAGAGGTAACTTCGATTCCAAATTCCCATGGAAATTGATCACACAAGCTCGCAGCAAATATTCCAATATCTGAATCATTCGCTCAGACTGGCCATATGTATGAGGGTGGAACGCTGTACTGAATAGCAACTTCTTCTGCATGACCGCATGTAAACTCTTCCAAAAAAACGATGTAAATATCGGGTCCCTATCGGACACAATAGAAACTGAGATCCCGTGCAACCGAACTATCTCCCTGATAAAGAGCTCTGCATACTGAGTCATGGAGAAAGTAGTCTTCATCGGTAAGAAATTTGCCAATTTAGTAAGTCGATCCACTATAGCCCAAATGGCATTGGATCCTCTGACTAATCTCGGCAAACCAATGATGAAATCCATGGTGATATTCACCCATTTTCACTCGGGGATAGGGAGCGGCTTAAATATACCTGCAGGCTTCTGATGCTCTACTTTCACTTGCTGACAAGTGAGACATTCAGATACAAATCGGCGGATGTCTCGCTTCATACCTGACCACCAATACAGCATCTGTAAATCCTTGTACATCTTGGTACCCCGTGGATGGATGGAATACGGATATGTATGTGCCTCTGTCAAAATATCTTCTCTGATCGAATCAACACTTGGCATCCACATCCTTCCTCTGTACTTCACAATAACATCGGACACTCTGTAAAGTACACTGTCCTTGGCTTCATCTCTCCATTTCTGTAACTGTTCATCTGAAGGCTGACCTCTACAGATTCGGTCTAGCAATGAAGACTGGACTGTCAGATTAGACAACTTGGGCGCCCTTCCCTTAGGATAAGCTTCTAGGCCAAACCTCTGAATCTCTGAATGAAGAGATCTCTGTGCTGACAGATGCGCTATGACTATTACTTTCTTCAACAAGAATTCACACTTACTTAATTTTGTAAACAACTTGCGAATCTACAAAACTGTACCCAAATATTGACTGTGCTCCTCATGGCTCTTTGAGTAAATAGGAATATCGTCAATTAACACTATGACGAACTGATCTAGGTAGGGCTTAAATAATCGATTCATCAGGTCCATAAAAATTGCTGGAGCATTTGCCAGTCCAAATGGCATTACTAAGAACTCGTAGTGCCCATATCTGGTTCTGAAGGCTGTCTTATGAACATCTGCATCTTTTACTTTCAGTTGATGATATCCAGATCGTAGATCTATCTTAGAGAATACTGTAGGCCCCTGCAACTGATCGAATAAGTCCTTGATCCTTGGTAATGGTATTTGTTCTTGATCGTTACCTTGTTCAATCTCGGAAATCGATCATAACCTCATGCTCCCATCTTTCTTCTTTACGAAGAGCACTGGTGCGCCCCATGGTGAGAAACTAGGGCGGACGAATTATTTGTCTAGGAGCTCTTGGATTTGCTGCTTGAGCTCTAACATCTCTGTTGGAGCCAAACAGTACGGTGCCTTGGGGATTGTTACATTGCCTAGGACAAGGTCAATGAAAAACTCTACCTCTCTCTATGGTGGAAGGCCTGTGACATCATCAGGAAAAACGTCAGGAAAATCTCTAACTATTGGTACATCAGTTATTGACGGAGTGGGTACGTCAGGTGCGGAGATAATACTGGCCAAGAAATCCTGACACCCTTTATGAATAAGTCTCCGTGCCTACATGCAAAAGATCATGTGAGGGAAACTCCTCCATCTATCCGGCTCAAAGTGAAATTTCTCCATGCCCAACGGTCATACCAACACTGATCTTTTCTGAAAGTCAATAAGAACTATGTTTTTCGTTAGCCAGTCGATTCCCAATATAATGTCAACCTCTAGCATCGGAAATACAATCAGATCGACATACACTAGGTGGCCCTGCAGCTCAAGATCAATATCTTTGATCACACTAGTAGCTGATAACTTTTTCCCTGATGGGAATTCCAATGAGTAGTTCACGTCGAATCAAAATGGACTTGACATCCAGATGATTAGGGAACGTCTCTGAGATAAAAGAGTGTGTGACCCCAAAATCTATCAAGGCCTTCGTGGCCACTCTTTTTATGAAGATATTTCCAGTCAACAGGGTCGTGTCTGTGTTCGCCACCTCTACCTCCATGGCGAACACTCTCCCCTGGGTCGGCTGCCTCCACTGCGGGCAGTCCTTCAATATATGATCGCTGGCTCCACACTTGAAGCATTTGCCCGAGCCCCATAAGCACTGTCCCACATGATGACACTTGCATTTTTGGCACACTGGGTACTCACCAGGATTCTGAGGAGTCTTCTTTTGCGGCATAGGGCCTTTGCCTTTCGGCATCATTGGAATGGTCTCTTTTCTTGCTGTCCCTGAAAAGGCCTCTTAAGTTGTTGCTGCTGAGAATGGTGCTGCTGGGGTTCCTGATAGGGCCTCTTGCCCTGTCTGTCATTCTCGATGTCTTTTTGGTCCTGTTCAGCCACCAAGGCTCTAGATACATCAACGGTATAGACAGTAGGACCAGCAACTCTAAAATCACGACGCAAGATCGGCCGTAAACCATCAAGGAAATGCCTCAGCTTCTCCCGGGCATCATTAGTAATTAGAGGCACGAAGTGACACCTCCTCTCAAACTTCCTCACAAAATCTGCCACCCTGTAGTCTCCCTGTCGCAACGTCATAAACTCCCTAGTCAGTGTAGAGCATACTTCCTCAGTGAAGTACTTGGAGTAGAAGACTTCCTTAAAACCATCCCAAGACAGAGTCTGCAAGTTCACTGACACAGACGCGCTCTCCCACCACAATCTAGCATCCCTTGTCAGTAGAAAGGTCGCACATCTAACTCTATCTGTATCATGCAGCTCCATGAAAGCAAAAATCACCTCGATGGACTTAATCCATCCCTCAGCTATCATTGGGTCAGTAATCCCCGAGAACTTTTTGGGTCCATCCTCGTGAATCTCTCATATAATGCCTCTGACCTTGGCCTCGTCCCTGTATCTACTCTAGCATAGTTACCCGCAAAATGTGCGAAGAACCAAGTCATACCTGGAAGCATCTGTGCCTGCATATCTGGCGATGGGCGAGGAGGAGTGGCCCTCTCCTCATCCCGAGCCTCTCTGTTTTCATCCCTTGCTCCACGGGCAACCCTACATCTAGGAGGCATACTGTTTCAACATTTACCCAAAACATAAACCCAACATGCATGAACATAATATTAATATCATAAGATGAATGTAATTTGAACTTAAATATGTATATGCTGAAATCATGACTTTAATGCTTACTACACGAAAAATTTTAAAACTTACAGACTTGAGGTGTGTCTTCATGAGCTTCTCGCAACCGGCAGTAAGCATAACCCTTTACCTGAACACCGCTCTGATACCAACTGTAACGTACCGTATTTTGAAGTACTTAAAATTTGCGGAAAATAAAAATTTTCTTAAATAAATAATAATATTTCAAATTGCCATAAAAATAAACTGCTCGTCTAAAATATTTGAAATAAAAACGATTACAAACAAAGTTTGCCAAAAAGGTACTCGTTTAAATATCGAGAAATAGTTTCATAAAATCAGAGTAACTAAATTAAAATTCTTGAAAATTCTTGAAAACATAGGCGGTCCTCGGGTTCAGCCTCCGCGCAGTCCGAGCCGACTCATTGGTCCCCACCTCTCGTCTCCTCAAACTCGTCCTCACCTGCATCGATCAAGTCTAGTGAGTCTAAAAACTCAACATGTATAAAATGAGAATAAAAAATGATACCTAATAACACCATATGCATTTTAAAGTAGCGCGTACATACTTGAACTTGAACGTACTTACATAAACATAGACGTGCCATCATATCGTAAAACTTTTCGTAAATATTTTCATAAACGTACTTCCATCATACATACGTGAGCATAAATAATCATCATCATTTTGCATAGATATATGTTTTAAAGCAAGTGACCCATACATAAATGCACCTGATCAGACTGATGCACAGTACTTTGCTGGAAGGGATGTCCACTACCACATACATGAAATCCCCGGTCAAGCTTTACCGGGTTGATTGGTCCCTGGTCATGCTTTAGTACTTTTCAATCCTGATCTAAACCCGGTCATGCTTTACTTGGGTGGAGAGGTCCCCGGCCACATTCACAGCTTCCAAACCCGTTCATAATTGGTCACAAGACATTTAGCATACCTCAAAAATAAAACATTTTTTTACACGTCGAACACACTTAAAAACATCAAGGGATTCGTTGGAACGCTCTGGACATACTGCCCTAACCACAGCAGCAAAGATTCAGGAGATCCCAACGAAGCCTGCAACCAAAAATTTGAGAAAACGTGAAGAACATGCACAAATTTTCATAGTTTGAGATGTTTTACGATAAAAATCATATCTCTCTCATTTCTTATCAGAAAATTACGAATTTGATATCAAATATAAGATAACATAGAGTACTAAAAATAATATGTTGAAAAAATTTCAAAAAACCAACCTATAAGTCGCAAAATTCAAAATAACAGAGGCTGATAGGTTTTGTGACACAAAAATTTTACAGCTTGTGTGAATTTACGATAAAATTATATCTCCCTCGTTTCATATCAGCAAATTACAAAATTGATATCAAATCAAAGATAACACAGAGTACTACAAATTATATGTTGAAAACATTTCCAGAAAACCAACCTATAAGTCGCCGAATTCAAAATAACAGAGGGGACATGTTTTGGGACACAAAAATTTCACACCTTGTGCATATTTACGATAAAAATCATATCTCCCTCGTTTCTTATCAGAAAATTATGAATTTACTATCAAATTGAAGATAACACAGATTAATACAAATCATATGTTGAAAACATTTCCAGAAAACCAACCTATAAATCGCAGAATTCAAAATAACAGAGGGTGACGGGTTTTGTGACACAGAAATTTCACAGCTTGAGCAGTCCCACGAAAATGATCATAACTCACTTGTGTCTTGTCCAAAAATTAAAAATTTAATGTCAAATCGAAGGTATTAAAAAATACTACGCTTTATATGTAGAAAATAATTTTAGAAAGTCGACCAAAAATTCACAGTAATCAAAATGGAAGCAAACTTGGTTTTTGAGATCTAAAAATCGTTTCAAAATCAATCCAACCATTTTTTGCTCAAACTTTGCATATCACACATGAATTTTTGTACACAATAAACATCACAACAAATACTATGACAAGATTGATGCAAAAATGAAAGAATATACATGCCTTTGATGATTATACTCGCGAAACGACGAAAAACGAAGCGGAGAGATGCGAGGGTTGATCCGGGACGAGTTGCGGCACGATTTCATGAAGGAAAATGGAATGTGTATGTGTGTGTAATATAATGTGTATGTGTGTGCGTGTGTGTTTTATTTTTAATTATGGGCAATTAGGGCTAATTTAATTAATTAAAATATATCTAACAACTATTTAGCATGCTAATTAAAAGTTAATCTCATCTAACTCTACTAAAATCCCCAATTAAAATAAAATGTCCAGTGCCAAATTTTTAAAATTTAAAATCTGAAAAATCACCTAATAAATAAATTATGCTTTAAAATGCTTAAAATTTCATAAATATTTTAAAATACTAATTTTTTTGACTTGAAATAGAATACTCCATTTTACATATCGCCCAAAACGTCGCAGACCTCATTTTTCCGATCCCGCATCGAATAATCGCCTGAAGCGTGAAACTCAAAAAAATATTTTAACGTGCATCAATTAAACATTTAATAATTTAAAATAATTCTAATCATAAATCATGCATCGCTAAAATTATTTTAAAATTAAATAAGTAATTTAACAATTTAATAAATGCACGGGTTATACGTGTACTGATTTTGGGCTCTACAGGAAGTGTAGCTCCAAAAACCGAACCCAACCCTCCAACACGAGAGGGTCAGCGGTACCACCGAAGTCCTTCGAGTTGAGCCGTCAAAACTGCTCGTAGATGTCCGTCTGTGGTCGAGGATCCTGCTTTGCTTGCTCCAAAAATCTAGCCATACCCTACAAGACTCGGGTAGCGGCATCTCCTGACGGTGGTGGTTGTGGAAGGACTCTATCGCCTCCGGAAGTATCATCATAATGATCTGTGCTAAGGGCACGTCTAGGAGTCATGATATCTGAATACAATTTCTAAACGTAACCCATCAGACAATTTAATCTAGTTTTCAAAATATTTAATCCTTAAATCATGAAAGAATCCAAACATGTACTAAAAATCACGACATAACATGTATCATGTAATCACGTAGGTGATAGCATTAAAACATTTAAAAACAATTACAAACTTATAGACTTGAGGCTTGAAGACTGAGCTGCAGAAGCTGGCCTATACAGGATCCTTGCTTTGATACCAACTGAAACGTCTACAGTTTAAAATTCTACTATTTTTTTTAAAGCTAATACTCGAAAATCGTATCTAATTACATGGATGCGATGCCACTGAAATTTTAATTTATTAAAATAGTAGCCATCAGCAAACATGTAAAAATACTGCAGTTTTAAAAAAGACAAATTGTCGAACCCAAACCTACGTTTTAAAATAATGCAGATATGAAACAAGTAAAAATCCTCACAACCAACCAACATGTCAAAACATAGCGTATAAAATATTCATGTCCTCTCCTAACTCAAAACGTGATGTGCGGAAGAAAATAAGGTCTTCGGGTTCGCGTGCGCACATGCAACTCTGTCTACTCAGACTTCAGCACCTCCAGCCTCCTCATCAACAAATTTCACCTGCAACATTCATACTTCCTAAGTCTAAAGACTCAAAACATCTGTAATGTTAATAGCAAATACATATACATAACATTCATCAGTGAAAAGTACAGTACTAAAAATACATCTCATGAACTTGAAAAGAAACATGAATCTAAAAATTTCAAATCATGGCATAGCGTGTCAAAAACATCTCATCATATCATCATATACTTATACATTTACTTTAATTGAATTCATTTCATTAGTTGTGACTTTTGTATCAGCTCTAATCGTATCAGCTCTATTCGAAGGATCCATCTACATACAACCGTGGTACCCAGTGGCGGGGACATCAGCGACAGTATTACCCATCCACTGAGCCTTGGCCATACATCATATCACATACATATATCGTCAGTAGTTATCAAAATTATGTATTTACGTAATTTTCCTAAAATCAAGCATGACACATATTTTTCATTATTTCATAAAAGGTCATATACGTGGTACATAAACATTTAAAGAGATGTAAAATCGTGTTTAGGGCGCTGCCAGGACTAAAAACTCGACCCGAGTGTAAAATGACCATTTTGCCCTTGGAAACCCAAAAGGACAGTTTTACCCCTGGACCACTAAATTTCGACCCGAAGCTTATCAAGCTCCTTAAAACATCCTAAAACATATTTATGATCATTCCTTAGACTTAAACCCGATCCCGTTTCAAAACTTACACAATTCGTTCTAAAACATGGACTGGGGTCTCGGTTTTAACCCGAATCAATCCAAACGTAACCAAATTTTCCCCAACTCGAATAATGACTCGAACCTACATGACCAGCCTCTAAATCCCTTATTTTGGACCCTTTATGACCCTCCACATTAATCGGAAATTTCTGTACGTGCATACTCGAAACCCTAGTGCACTAACTTTCCATATTTTGATCCTAGCCCAAGACAAAGCGGACCAGAACCTAACCAACTAAACTGATACCATGTTCGAACCCAAGAGGCTCTCCTTGACCAACCCTAGCTAACCATACTTCCCAAAGCACCAGCCCCTTGCGATACCCTCAAAACCGCGCCGCACAAGACAACCGAGCCACACATTAACCTATCCCTCCGACCAACTAACTCCTAGACCATGACCAGCTGTACATGGCCCTCTCCCAGCCCTGTCACAGACCCATGAAGGTTAGCTTCTTGGTTGGAAATCAAGCCATGCAGGAAGCACATACCAAAGCCTTCGATCTTGCCAAAACCGAGCCAACCTACACCAATACTACAACAAAATTGCTAAAAGACAACGGATTTTATCTGTTGTCATAGGTCATTTAAAACTGTTGTAACTGACAGTGATATATCGTAGCTATAATATTACGACGGTTTTTTCAATTAGCGACGATTTATGATATACCGTCGCTAATTTTAGCGACGGGTTTTGACTAAGCCGTCGCTCATTAGTGATTGTTTATCTTACACCGTCACTAAAATTAGTGACGGTTTTTAACTAAGCAACGATGGTTTAGACATAATCCGTTGCTAATTTTTTCAGTAAAAAAAATTACTTTTATAATTTAATAAATCTACCAAAAAACTTACAATCTGACTAAGCTAACAATATTCATGATCTTAACTAACACTTAGAAATTTACCAATAATTGAAGAGAAAAAACTTACCTTAAAGCGAAACTAAAATCATCTAAGAGAGAAAAATTTATTGTAGATGTGGAGCGGTGTGGAGGAAATTGCACCGAAAATGAGAATATTTATAGACAATTTGTGATGGTTGTTTATTAAACTATCGCTAAGCAAAAATAACGACGGTTTTATTTAAACTATCGCTATATTCAAAATTGCGATGGTTTTAACAAAACCAATCGTAGCTAATTAACAATGGTTCACTAAAACGTTGTCATTTTTCCAAGAAAACAAGCTAACCAACATTGGTTAGCTAAAATCGTTGTTTTTTGTCTAAAAAACAAGCTAATCGACAACGGTTACTATTGTCGTTTCTCCAAAAAACACGCTAATCAACAACGATTTTAACAAAAACCATTGTCGTTTGTCAAAAAAAACATGCTAATCCACAACGATTTTTGTTAAGAACGTTCTTAAAAGTAAAAACACAACGGTTTTCCAATAAAATCGTTGTCTTTTGAGTGTTGTTGAAGGCATATTTTCTTGTAGTGCAAGTACCGATCGGCCCTCACCTAAATCAACCAAGTTTCGACTCCAGCCTTATGTTCTCCTCTTACTCGACATGTACAGTCCCTTAGCAACATAAAAACCGGAAATCCGTTGCACAAACGCAAGAAAACGTGATAATTAAGCCAAATGATGCACTTTCATGTCAAAACCTTGCATAAAACGAAACCTCAAGATATATAAATAAATTCTCATGCATTTACATATATTTTAACATCATATTGGCGTGAATGAAGAGAAAGGAATGATACAAATGTTCCTTAGCGATTATGTGATCAAAAACTTGAATAACTACGCGCGGGATGTGAACTGGTGAGGCTTGGGGGGGGGGGGGGGGGGAGCTTTCTTTAAAAATTGAAGGGGCCGAAGTTTTGTTGCAGTTTTTCTGCTGAAAACTCAAGGAGAGGCTGCTGATGGAAGGGAGGGACGGCTGCTAGGGTATTATTAGGTTTAGGGTTAGTTTAGGGTAGTGATTAAATAAAATACAAAGCACTAATGAGGCCTAATTTGAATTTTATAAGAATTATAAGGGTTTTGAGCCTATTAAGCATTAAAACAAACACAACAAGCCCAATAACACTCCCGAAAAATATTTTGTTTTGATATGTTTTAGAAGATATTGCCCGAATCCTCAAAAAGTCCTCCGAATCGTTAAAATTTTGCTTACTGGCAAAAAATATAACCTGACAAGTAAACATACTCAACCAAGACCCATTTAAAAAATCATGATTTAATACACCATATATTAAATAATTAAAATTAATTATTCATTAAAATTTTTTTTCCTGATTAACCTCGATCTTCATTACCCGTTCGAGCGCGAAACGGAGCTTAAAATCCTAATATATGAAACTTAAAAATAATCATGAAATAACCCCTATCCATGCATAAATCAAGAAATAAAATGCATAAAAATCGTTAACCATGTATTTTAAATAAAACCCTAGACTGCATGCATTCAGGTTACGTAGTTCGAATTTCCTGAACATTACAGAACGACATGCAATTCACTGTTGATAAATAATTAAAGAAATATAATTACTTCACTGAGTTTAATTAGTTTGGCGTAGCTCGAGAGGGCATGTTCAATTGGTTTGGAAATCCTGTCGAAAGCGTAGATCATTGTCGAATGAATTAAGTAAATGAACGAGAGTTAGGTGAACCGAGATTCCCAATAAATTCATTTATCATTGAATATTTATTCAATCATTTAGATTATTTCTTTTATCGTTTAATTTGTGAATAATTTCGTTGAGTTTTTATTTAATCATCTTATAGTAAACAATCATCCGAATTATTGTTGCTAAAATTTTAATAACTGGGAATAACAATTGCGAAATACAGTCTTTAGAGGAACGATACTCGTACTCTTGTAGACTATATTATTATTTGACATCATGCACTTGCGATTATTTCGAGCTTGAATATTATTAATTTTTACCAAGAATTTTACAGTGCAAGTTTTGCTTGATCAAGTTTTTGGCGCCGTATTCATCAGATGATTTAGAACAATTCAGAAACCGATTAACTCAATTCAGAACAGAACATATCAGAACAGACAGACACTATTACTCATCTCATTTCCATGGTCAAATTGTCCCCAATATGTTAGTCCTCTAAGGGGTGAGGCTAGAACACGGTTTTATACCCACCGATGGGGGCCAGACAGAAATGGTTTTATACCCACCATTGGGGGCCAAATAAAAATGGTTTTATACTCATCATTGGGGGCCAGACAGAATCACAATTCTCGTCCCATTTAAAATCAATTTGTAACAGTGCAACACGAAATTCAGATTTACCAGACAGAACGTATCAGAGTTTCAGACGGATTTAGCGGATCCAAAGAATTTCGAACAACAAACAGAGCACATAATCGATCAAAATTTTAAAACAGAACATACTGAATTTTCGAAAAAAAAGACACACATAAATGCATGTCATAACTTATTATTCAAGTTTTTAAAAATACAAAAAGTATACGTAACAAAAGCCCACTTACCGTAATTTTGAAGGTAGGTTCGAAATTGCAAATTTTTGGCCCGAACTTGTCTCTCGAAAATTTGACAGCACTTCGACAGAACTTTTACAGATGACGTCTTTATTTCAGCAGCACTTCGACACCGGTCTTTAGCACTTGAACCGCATGAGCAGCACTTCGTTCTTGTTGAATTGGCCGAGAGGTTTTATGGTGGGGGAGAGGGAGCCGAATTTTTAAGGCTTTTTTTGAGTGTGTTTTTCTATCATCCTTGAGGTCCTATTTATAGGAAAATTTTGGCCTCCACATCCCCTCATGACAGAATTCTTGCCCTCCAAGAATGGGTTAAATGTGATCATGATGTAGGTACAAAGTTTCATGCATGAAAATCCAAAATCCCATGCATTCTTCAAGTTCTAGATTAGTCATGAATGTGGCTCAAAATCTAATGCACTCCTTAAATGTCATCTTGATTTTCTAAAGGGTCAATTCCTGCATCATCAATATGTCCTAGCTCTTAGCTCCTCCCGCAGCTCCTTCATGGGTTAATGCGAAGGTCATTTCTTGCACATTTAATTTGTCCAAACTCTTGGCTCAACTTATAGCTCCCTTTTTGGTCTTGTTAGGACAAACCTGGTTGAGCTTCTTTGAGCTGAAAGTTCGAGTCCTCGAGCTGGGGTTTTACTCTTCCAGTGATAATTCTTCAATGGATATGGTTGCTTGCAGTTTGGCCTCCCGTTGAGTCAGTCACCGAGCTTTGAAGCTACTTCCTCGAGTTAAATTTATTGAAAATCTAAGTTAACATTCAAGTTTTATAGTTAGGATGAAAGTTGTTAAGCTTAGTTTGAGTTAAATTTCAAGTTCGAATTTCTTACATGATTTGTTTCGGATCAGAAAATCCCGGGTTCTCACATCCCTCCCTCCTTATTAAAAGTTTCGTCCTCGAAACTTGCATTAGCTTGTTCTTTCGAACAGATGAGGGTATTATCGCATTTTCTCCTCGAGTTCCCATGTTGCCTCCCTTTCGGTATGATTTGACCACTGTACTTTGACATAAGGTATTGTCCGATTTCTCAACACTTGGTCTTTTGAGTCCACTATTCGGGTAGGGACTTCTTCGTATTTGAGTTCTTCATTGAGGTTTCCCTCAATCATCAGTGGTACAACCTTGAGTACATGACTCGGGTCTGGGACATACTTCCTCAGCTGTGAGATGTGGAAGACATTATGTATCCTGGACATATCAGGCGGTAAAGCTAGACGGTAAGCTAAGGTTCCTACCTTCTCCAGTATTTCGAACGGTTCCACATATCTCGGATTCAACTTTCCGGATTTACTGAACCGAACTACTCCTTTCATGGGAGAGACCTTAACGTAAGCTTTCTCACCAATTTCCAACTGTAAGGGGCTTCTCTTCAGATCGGCCCAGCTCTTCTGCCTATCTTGGGCTGCCTTGAGTCTCTCCTTGATTATGACTACTTTATCCACGGTTAATTGAATAAGTTCTGGTCCGGTAACAGCTTTTTCTCCGACCTCATCCCAATATAGAGGCGACCTACACTTCCTTCCATACAATGCCTCATACGGAGCCATCTCGATGCTACTGTGATAGCTGTTGTTATAGGCAAATTCGATCAAGGGTAACTGTTCACTCCAATTTCAAGAAAAATCCAGTGCACATGCCCTCAGCATATCTTCGAGGGTTTGAATTGTCCTTTCGGTTTAGCCATCAGTCTGGGGATGATAGGCCATGCTGAGAGTGACATTGGTTCCCATAGCCTTTTGGAAACTTTTTAAAATTTTGATACAAATCTTGGATCTCTGTCAGACAGAATACTCGCTGGAACTCCATGTAGCCTCACTATGTTGTCCACATACAAAGTGGCTAATTTATCCAAATTATAATTCATTCGTACTGGCAAGAAATGGGCAGACTTGGTCAATCTGTCAATGATCACCCAGATCCCATCGTGACCCTGTCTTGATCGTGGTAGTCCTACTACGAAATCGATGGAGATGTTATCCCACTTCCACTCTGGTAACTCCAATGGCTGTAAAAGTCCTCTAGGCCTTTGATGTTCCGCCTTGACTTGTTGACAGACTAAACACTTAGCAACAAAGACAGCTACATCTTTCTTCATACCGTTCCACCAGTAATTATTTTTCAAATCCCGGTACATCTTGGTGCTTCCTGGATGTACTGAAAATCTCGATTTATGTGCCTCGGCCATCATTTTTTCTCTAATTCCATCGACGCTTGGCACATACAATCGTCCATTCATCCAGAGTATTCCATTTTCATCAATTTGAAATTCTGGAGCTTTTCCTTCTTGGATTTGTTCTTTAATTTTAAGGATGGAGGTGTCTTGGCTCTGCTTCAATTTGATGGTCTCTCGGAGATTTGGTTTCACTGATAGGGAATTTAAGTTCACCTTCCCAGTGTATCTTCGACTCAACGCATCTGCCACCTTATTTGCCTTACCCGGATGGTAATTAATTGACAGGTCATAGTCCTTGAGAAGTTCCATCCACCTTCTTTGCCTCATGTTTAATTCTTTTTGAGTGAAAATGTACTTGAGGCTCTGGTGATTAGTGAAAACTTCGCATTTTACTCCATAAAGGTAGCGCCTCCAGATTTTAAGCGCGAATACCACTGCGGCTAACTCCAAATCATGAGTGGGGTAATTCTGCTCATATGGTTTTAGTTTCCGTGAGGCATAAGCAATTACCTGACCCTCTTGCATAAGCACACACCCTAATCCTCCCTTTGAAGTGTCACTGTATACAGTGAAATTCTTACCATCCTCAGGAAGAACTAGTACTGGTGTGGATGCGAGTTTTGTCTTCAGGGTTTCAAAGCTTCTTTCACATTCCTCATTCCAAATAAATTTCGAATTTTTCTGAGTAAGTTTGGTGAGTGGAATGGCTATCGAAGAAAATCCTTCCACAAATTTTCTATAGTAGCCTGCTAAACCCAGAAATCTCCTGACTTCAATCACTGTCTTTGGTTGTGGCCAATCTTTGATTGCCTCTACCTTCTTAGGGTCTACTGACAGTCCTAATTCAGAAATTATATGTCCTAAGAATGCCACACTTTTTAACCAAAATTCACATTTCTTGAATTTGGCGTATAGTTTTTTTTCTCGAAGTGTCTGCTAAGTGAGACGCAGGTGCTCTTTGTGTGTTCTTCTTCACTTCGTGAGTACACAAGGATATCATCTATGAAGACAACCACAAACTTGTCGAGATATGGTTTGAATACCCGATTCATCAGGTCCATGAATGCTGCAGGAGCATTTGTTAGGCCAAAAGGCATTACCGTGAATTCATAATGTCCATATCTTGTCCTAAAAGCAGTTTTAGGGATGTCTTCCGCTTTGACCTTCAACTGATGATAACCAGAGCTCAGATCTAGTTTTGAGAAGACCTTGGCTCCCTTTAACTGATTGAAAAGATCATCTATTCTTGAGAGTGGGTACTTATTCTTTATGGTGATCTTGTTCAACTCCCGGTAGTCAATACATAGCCTCATACTTCCGTCCTTTTTCTTTACAAAAAGCACTGGGGCTCCCCATGGGGATGCACTGGGGCGAATCTGCTTCTTGTCTTGTAATTCTTGTAGTTGCTCCTTTAGCTCCTTCAATTCTGCTGGAGCCATTCGGTATGGTGCCTTTGATATGGGTGCAGCACCAGGGACCAAATTGATTTCAAATTCCACTTCCCTATCGGGTATCTCTCCCGGTAATTCCTCGAGGAAAACATATGGAAAAACAATTGGAATATCTTCCAACTTTGGGATTTCTTCCTCTTTGATTTCATTGATTACTGCCAAATAAATCTCTTCACCTCCCTTTATAGCTTTCCAGGCTTGTGAAGCCGAGAGTCGAGATTTTCTTTCTTTGGATTTCCCGTGATATACGACTTCCCCTTTTGTCGGAGTTTGAAGTCTAATATCTTTCTTTTGACAGTCTACTATGGCATGGTTTTTGGCTAACCAGCCCATTCCAAGGATGATGTCAAACTCAACCATATTGAGTTGAATTAATTCCACTTCAAAAGTTTGATTGCTGATACAAATTTTACAGTTTCGATACACTTTGTGTGTTTCAATTGTTTTGCTGGCTGGTGTTGCTACTCTTCACGGTTCACTAAGAATATCATGTTCAAGTTTAAGCTTCTTAGCAAATCTTCTAGACACAAACGAATGCGTGGCACCACAATCAAACAAAGTATATGCAGGTATCCTATGGAGTAGTATAGTACCTGCTACCACCTCGTTGGCGTTATCAGCTTCCTCTTGGGTGATTGCATACACCCTAGCATTGGTCTTGTTCTCATTTTGCTTTCTGGGTCCCGCCCCTTTTTCTTTGTTCTCCGGACATTCTTTAATTCGATGACCCACCTGACCACACTTAAAACATGCACCTGACTTCCGATAACATTCCCCGTTATGATACTGTTTACAGGTGTCGCACCACTTCCCTTCCCCGATGCTAGTATTACCAGAACTTCTTTGGGAAGGCCCACCTGAATAATTTGGTTTCTTAAACTTGGGACCATTCTGAGTAGGTTGATTGACCATTGGTCTTTTGTTCTTGTTCTTTTCCTCGCGTCGCTTTATATCAGTTTCTGCGCTCATTGCAGCGCCCATCAAATCCGCAAAGTTGTTTGGCTTGAATACTGCCAATGCCGACTGAATTCGACTGTTGAGTCCCTTCTTGAATCGATGCATTTTTAACGTTTCATCCGACATGATCGTTGGGACATAGGTTCCCAGATCGTTGAACCGTGAAGTGTATTCCATCAGTGACATATCCAGAGCCTGTTTGATGTTTTCGAATTCACCCAACTTCTGTAGTCGAAATTCAGCGGGATAGTATTGTTTCAAAAATTCTCTTTTAAAAATCTGCCATGTGATCTCTTCCACTTCTGCCAAAGATGGCGACACAGTTTCCCACCATTTCCTAGCTCGGTCTTCCAAAAACGGTGTTACAACCTCCACTCTCAGTTCTTCAGGTATCTCCAGTAAATGTAGTTGTGTTTCGACGTTCTTGAGCCAGTTGTGGCTGACTTCTGGGTCCGGGTTCCCATCGAAAGTTGGAACTCGATTCCTATTGAGAGATTCGTAATGGTACTTAATCCCACGCGGTTGCGGTTCAGGTGGTGGTTGGATGGCGTTCGCCAATGGGTTCACGAATCCTTGTAACGTTGCAGCTACGATAGTAGCTATTGCCATCATATCTTCTTGACTGAGATTTACTCTCGGAGGTGGTGGTGGTGGGTTTTCATCTTGGTTGGCACCACGAGGGTTACGGTTGTTTCGGGGTGGTCTGCCTGCCATTTCCTATAAACATGTATTTTATTAATTTGTTTGCCACAATATTTAATCAAAGGAATAATTTCATTAAATTGTAAAAATTTTTATACAGCCAAATATTTTTCAAAACAAATGATTATTCAAATATTTCTAGATACAATCGAATCCTATTCTAGAACTCTCTCTCCCTACTCGTCTATAACTTCTCCGTCTCCTACTGCTTCATTAATTTCTTCCTCCACAGGGTTCTCTTCCAGTTGTTCTATGAGTTCTTCCATATTGACCATCTCATTTTGTAGGAGCTCTATGTAATTCTGCAGTTGTGTGTTGTGGTGATCGAGATTGTTTACTTGATCATGTAGTTCTTGTATTGTTGATTGGCTCACTTTTTCATCCATTTCTTGCTCTTCAATCTGGTCCTGAAGACGACGTTGGGTTTTGAGAAGACTATTTTCCCGAATTTCGAGCGTAAAAATCCTATCTTGCGCTTTCTTCAACTCTTGTTTGGTGATCTCGTGCTGACGCTCTGACTCCAGATGATAAGCCGCGTAACGTCTAACGTCTTTGCGTAGTTTCTTCTCTTCTACTCTGGCCTCACGAAGATCCTCCATCATGCACACGTTATTTCTGTCCAACTGATAGTTATCTCTCTCAAGTTTATCATTCTTTTCTTTCAGTGTTTTAATTTCTGACTCCTTTTCCTGAAGTTGTTTCTGAAGTTCATTTATAATGCTTTGAAAGTCCATGTTGGTTTCCTATAAAAACATTTAAATAAGATACTCATCCATTCTTAAATATGCAACAAGATAATAGAAAGTTTAAAAATAGTTTGGTACACATATTATTTTCTTAGTCACAAGTTTACTACAATCCAGATACTTTATTATAATGCTAATCTAATCGAACATCTCTCCGCCATCGCTGTCGCTGGCACTGTCGTCTCCGGCCATCTCCATCGGTGCTACCTCCTCTTCCACCATGTTCTCTATCACCAAATGTAAGTAGTTATTCTGATCATGAAGTCTGTGCATAGCGCTGTGGAGCTTCGAAATGTACCGATCCTACCTGGCGTTGTACTCCTCCTGGCGCTGACGGGCCTGAGCAACACGTCCTCGCTCTATCTCCACTCTCTCCAGTAAATCCCTGTTAAGTGCAACTAAGCGTGTGATGCGAACGGAATCGGTCGGCATCTGCAACAGCTGGCTCTCCACCAAGTCCAGATGATCAGTCAATCGCTGTACATCAGTCTCAAGTATGTGTCTAACCTCACTGAGCTCTTGTTTCTCCAATCTTTCCTCGGCTAGTTGCGCTTTCAAAGTCGCGATTTCCCTAGTCTGATTATAAATCGTGAGATGACGCATGCGAAGGGCAGCCTGAGCGCGAGTACGTGGAGCAGCCATTCCCTAGGATAAAAATCGAAAGTAAAGCATCAGAATTGTATTAAGGATAGAAAGGCACAAATAGTAGAAACAAAGTTGTCGTGGAAAATTTTCGATATTCAGAGTTTGTTGAATGATCGAAGGGATAGATCTTTGAAGTCTATTCGAAATTTAGGAAACAGATGAAAGTTAGACTTCAAGAACGGGTGAAAGTTGGTCTCAAATTGGGATACACTAGGCTTTTGCCAAAATTTGACTTCGCCAAATTTTGTCTATCAAAATCCCAGCGGGATTATGAACCTGGCGGCTCTGATACCACTTAAATGTCACGCCCCGAGTCCGAAGCATCGGTGACATCCGGCATTGTTTAACAATTAAATTGAAAACAATAAAGCCTCGTATCAAATCAAACCAATCTTTTTCATAAATAAAGTATTGTCTTACAATGACAATGGAATAAAATACATCAGAGTTTCAAATAGTGGAAACGAAAGGAAAGCAAAATCTTGAGTTCTGATCTTGATCTTCGGTTCACGAACCCCAGAAAGCATCTTGCTCTTCCTCATTCAGTTGCTCCTCATTTTTATCTGAAATTTGAAAGGGGTGAGTGTTTTGGGAAACACTCAGCAAGTGGGGGTCGATCAATTCCAAAGATACATATAGAACTTAATCTTCTTAAAACGTTCTTTTAATAGACTTTCAAAACTTAATATTCTTAACTTATCAGTACAGAGACAAATCGAATAAATGACAGAATTCATCAGATGATTCAGAACAATTCAGAAACCGATTAACTCAATTCAGAACAGAACATATCAGAACAGACAGACACTGTTACTCATCTCATTTCCATGGTCAAATTGTCCCCAATATGTTAGTCCTCTAAGGGGTGAGGCCAGAACACGGTTTTATACCCACCGATTTGTGCCAGACAAAAATTGTTTTATACTCGCCATTGGGGGCCAAACATAAATGGTTTTATACCCACCATTGGGGGCCAGACAGAATCACAATTCTCGTCCCATTTAAAATCAATTTGTAACAGTGCAACACGAAATTCAGATTTACCAGACATAACGTATCAGAGTTTTCAGATATCAGAGTTTCAGACGGATTCAGCGGAACCAAAGAATTTCGAACAACAAACAGAGCACATAATCGATCGAAATTTTAAAACAGAACATACTGAATTTTCGAAAAAAAAGACACACATAAACGCATGTCATAACTTATTATTCAAGTTTTTAAAAATACAAAAAGTATACGTAACAAAAGCCCACTTACCATAATTTTGAAGGTAGGTTCGAAATTGCAAATTTTTGGCCCGAACTTGTCTCTCGAAAATTTGACAGCACTTCGATGGAACTTTTACAGATGACGTCTTTATTTCAGCAGAACTTCGACACCGGTCTTTAGCACTAGAACCGCACGAGCAGCACTTCCTTCTTGTTGAATTGGCCGAGAGGTTTTATGGTGGGGGAGAGGGAGCCGAATTTTTAAGGCTTTTTTTTGAGTGTGTTTTTCTATCATCCTTGAGGTCCTATTTATAGGAAAATTTTGGCCTCCACATCCCCTCATGGCCGAATTCTTGCCCTCCAAGAATGGGTTAAATGTGATCATGATGTAGGTACAAAGTTTCATGTATGAAAATCCAAAATCCCATGCATTCTTAAAGTTCTAGATTAGTCATGAATGTGGCTCAAAATCTCATGCACTCCTTAAATGTCATCTTGATTTTCTAAAGGGTCATTTCCTGCATCATCAATATGTCCTAGCTCTTAGCTCCTCCCGCAGCTCATTCATGGGTTAATCCGAAGGTCATTTCTTGCACATTTAATTTGTCCAAACTCTTGGCTCAACTTATAGCTCCCTTTTTGGTCTTGTTAGGACAAGCCTGGTTGAGCTTCTTTGAGCTGAAAGTTCGAGTCCTTGAGCTGGGGTTTTACTCTTCCAGTGATAATTCTTCAATGGATATGGTTGCTTGCAGTTTGGCCTCCCGTTGAGTCAGTCACCGAGCTTTGAAGCTACTTCCTCGAGTTAAATTTACTGAAAATCTAAGTTAACATTCAAGTTTTATAGTTAGGATGAAAGTTGTTAAGCTTAGTTTGAGTTAAATTTCATGTTCGAATTTCTTACATGATTTGTTTCGGATCGGAAAATCCCGGGTTCTCACACATGTGCTTTAGGGAAATGTATTTTCCTAGTTGCACATATCATGTCACTATTATTACTCAAAGATACATCACATCGTTATCAAATTCATATGCAACTCTCGATATACCAATGGTTGCATATTCGATTGAGATATATGAGTTGAATGGACCGTACTGTACGCTAACCTGAACTTGAGGTTCTTGTAGACACTATCAACGATACTTAAGGGATAATGGGACCATGCTACTAGAAGCTCTTACCATAATCCGATGGGTGCAATCATAAATAAGTTCTGACATTCTTGATCAAGGTGTTGATGAAAATAGTGGGGCTAATTAGGGTAAACTCGAATAAGAATAAATGTTATTCTGAATCACATATCTAGCTGTATCCTCGAATCATTGAGAGTCACACAAGTATTGAATTCAGTGTTCCTGTTGAGAAAGTCAAAGTTTAAGAAGTTGAATTTGACAAGCATAGTTTATAAAGATGAAACAGAAAGCTTATAGAGGAGTTTTTAAGTTGATTCCATAAGATGGAAGAAATAAAAGTTTGCTTACTTGCTAAATAAGGAAGGAGAGTAGAACTGCCTTCTTTGGTGAAAGAGTTCACAGAATTGATAGCTGCCAAATATTGACAGTTCAATTTTCATTATATGAAGAAAATTTGTATCATTGGTACATTGGCACTGTCGAATAGTCGATCGGTCTTATAATTAGTTTATAATTATTTATTTAATGAATTGTGAATTTTACTTGTTAAATAATAGTTCTAGTAGTAATGACCGGTAATATGTACAAAATTCTCTTAAATTATTCTAGATGAGTCTAAAATTAATTAACTTATAAGTTAATGAAAGAAATTAAATATGGTTATTTAATTTTAATTAACGTGTCTATGAACATATTATTTGTACATGTGTAGATGTATTAATATATGCATACATATATTTTATATGGAGATATAAAGATGTGTATGTAAAATAAATACATCATGAATTATCAAAAGTTGATTAATACATGGTATAAAAATAAGATAAGAATTTTATTTAATGAAAATAATGAATCCTGGTGGAAATAAGATTAGGAATCCTGATGAGAGGGGGACTCCTAATATGATCAAGAATCAACCTCTATAATTATTTCATTTAGGACCGTATGAAAGAAGACTACTTATGCAAACAAAATTACCAAAAATTTTCACCATTTCCTCTCACACAGAATTTCGGCCATCTTGAGGATTTTGAAGAAAATTTTCACGCTCACTTCCACATCAATCATCGCCGCAAGATCTCTGAAACTGCGGTGATTTAATCTCAACACAAAGTTTGTTTAGGATCTCAAGTGCAATCTAAAAGTACGTCTAGTTTATGGCCCGTTCCCACCCCCAAAAATTTGTATCCCAATGTAGTGCCCAAAAAACAATGCATGCTATGTGTTAAATTATTTTTAAAGTATATATATTTATTTTATCATGCAATTTTATTATATTTAAGATGTTTTCATGAGTTTTAGTTTTTCAGACGAATGTTCGATATCGAACTGAGAAAGGAGGCAAGAGACGATTAAGATGTTAAAAATTTAAAGTTATATTTTTATTTTAAGTCAAGAATAAAGAATTTTAATGAATTTATAAATTTTAGCATTTTTAGATAAATTTAATTTATCACGTCAGATAAAAGTATGTTAAGTATTATAATTAGCAAAAATTTGAAAATAAGGAATTTAAATACATCCACTGAAAATAAAATATTTTAAAATTTATTTTTATGACTTAATTAATCTAATTAGGTGGTATTTAATTTTGAGTAGAATTTTAAAATTATAAGACTCTTAATTAAAAATTGGAAGGCTTAATTAGTAATTTAAATCGTAAGGTCTTAATTAGTAAATTTAATTGATGTTTTAATTAAACTAAAACACCTAATAAACATCCTAAGCAATCTATAAAAGAACCCCACCCTAACTCTACCTCACATCTCAAGCACACACACAACACACACCAAAACACATACTAACACACAAAAGCAACTCAATTCTCGGCCATATTTTGCAAAGGAAAAGCTTGGAATTTTTTTTTCTTCCACCAGTAGGTTAAGCCAACCACCACACGACAATCCTCGGTTATTTTAGTCATTTTTCAAGCCATTAAACTAGCAATCTATCTCTGTTCGGCCTCTGTTTTCCCACGCGTTTGTTGGTCGATATTTCGTGCATTTTAAGGCAAAGGCATGTCTAAACCTTTCTTTTCTGCATCGATCTTGTTATATACTGTATTTTTATATAAAACATGCATGAAAACTCATTGGTTATGTATGCTAGAACTTGATTAAAACTCGTTTCGATACATATTATGCATGATCTTCTTTGTTTTCTCGAGTTTTTAATTGTCATGTTCACTGGACCGATCCGATCGCTTGCTGCTACATAATTTTATGTTTTAGGATGTGTTTAGATATCGTTAGGTGGTTCGGGATGGGCCGATTGACCGTTGGTGGGCACAGGGTGACTGCCGCGGGTTTGGCATCGGGTTGGTGGTTAGGCTGGACCAGGGTGCAGAGCCAGGGTCTAGGTGTGGTCTTATTGTTCCGGGGTAGGCCTTGTATGGGTTGGTTAGGGTCCGGTTGGGTGGAAATTATAGAGCCTAAAATCAGTACACGTAAAACCTATGAATTTAAATAAATTGTTAAATTATTTAATTAAATTAAAATGATCTTAGCGATGCATGATTTATGAATTTGCATTGTTTTAAATTATTTATGTTTATGTGATGCACGTTCAAATGTTTTCCTGAGTTTCATGTTCCAGGCAATTATTCAATGCGTGATCGAGGAAAAGAGATCGGCGACAATTTTGGCGATTTTAAAATGTGGTATTTTATTCTAAGTTAGGATTGTGGCATTTTAAATGATTTATTTAGTTTTTAGCATTTTAAATTCTAATTTAATTATCAGATGATTTTATGATTTTTAAAGTTTTAAAGATGTGTCACTTGTACATTTTATTTTAAGTTAAAAGACTTTAGAAAAGTTAGTAAGGGTTTAGCATTTTACTTTGCATTTTTGTTAGCATTTTAATTAGCATCTTAATTGTGTAATTATGCAATTTTATTCCCTAATTAATAAAAAAACACACGCAAACACAAATATACACACACACTCTTTTCGGCCATCACACACACACTTCATTCCATTTCATTTCATTTTTTTAGAGCAAAAGTTAGGGTTCTTAGAGTTCATATCAGCCGCCCCATCCTCTGAAAAATTGCAGCAATTTACGTTGATTTTGTTGAAAGAAATCGAGCCACAAATCGTCCCGAATCAACCCTCGCATCCTTCCCGTTTCGGTATGATCGTTTCAAAATTTTTAAAGATCGAAGGCATATAATCTATTGTGTCTGCATCGATCTCGTTATATTATGTGTTGTGATGTTTATTATGCGTAAAAATCCATATATGTTGTGAAATGTTTGAGCAAAAACGTTTGAAATGATTTTTGGATCAAAATTTTTAGATCTGAAAACGTGTCTGCTGTCATTTCGATTTCGGTGAAATATCGGTTGATTTTTTGGAAAAATTTTTAGAAAATAAAATATAGTATATTTTGATACCTTCTATTTGACAGTAAATTCGCAATTTTTGGATAAGAAACGAGTGAGTTATGATTGTTTTCATGGGACTGCTCAAACTACGATTTATGAAAAATGCGTTTCTGACGTGTTCGTGAAGTTTATTGTTGCAGGCTTCGTTGGGGACCGTTGGATGACCGCTGCTGCGTAAAGGTATATTAAGCATGATGTGGGTTCGATTTTTGGTGCTTCGTTTCATGTCGATAGGCACTTGGTTGCATTGTCAAGGCCGTGTTCACATGTTGTATTGCGTTGTTTGTGGTGTGTCGTTGTTTTGGAACATTGTGTGAGTTTGGAACATTGCGATAGCGTCCTGGGTTGAGTCTCGTTGCATCGGTTCGAGTCGTTTGAGCGTGAATTTTAAGATTGCATCAAAAATGTGTTATTCTGGTTGGTTGTGCGCAGGATTAGCGCCGCAGCGCTAGGCTTGTGGCCTGGCTGGCGCCGCGATGCTAGTGCCTAGCGCCTAGGTGTTCGGCAGTGCCGCAGCGCAGCGCTGCCCAGCGACTTGGCGCTCGTCCATGACTTTTTAAACCACTATTTTTAAGTTCATGTATTCCATGTTTGGGAAATGTTCACTCTTCATATAGAGATGGTTTTGGGGTTCGATGTCATGATTTAGTACAATGAATAAGCGAGGTCAAGTCCCGAGTTATTTAGAACGTCATAAGTAATTGTCATTTCGGGTGGTGAGCATGACTAATACGTCTAAGTTATGGAAGTTAAGTGCTTCAAATCATGTTAGTATGTGCAGCAGTGACCCCAAGAAAGATCCAACGAATCCCTCAACGCCATGTAAGTATGTTGGACGTGCAAAGGAAATTTTTTATTTTTGAGGTATGCTAAATGTCCTGTGACCAATTATGAACGGGTTTGGAAGTCGGTGAACGTACCCGAGGACCTCTCCACTCTAGTAAAGCATGACCGGGTTTAGATCAGGATTGGAAAGCGGTAAAGCATGACCAGGGTCCAATCCATCCGGTAAAGCATGACTGGGCATCTCATGTATGTGGTAGTGGATTTTCCCTGCCTGCCTGTACTGTGGTTTAGTCTGATCAGGCACATTTATGAATGAGTCACTTGCTTTGAAACATACTCTACGCAAAATGATGAAGTTTATGAATGTTCAAGTATGTATGATGCAAGCATGTTTATGAAAAGTTTTATGATGATGGCACATCTATGTGTATATTATTACGTTCAAGTTTATGTACGTACGCTCTACTTTTAAGTTGCATGTTGTTTTATTAAGTATTAATTGTTATCTCCAGTTTATACATGTTGAGTCTTTAGATTCACTAGACTTGATCGATGCAGGTGAGGACGAGTATGAGGAGACGAGGGGTGGGGACCAATGAGCCGACTTGGACTGCGCAGGAGGCTAAACCCGAGGATCACCAATGTTTTAAGATTTTATGCATGACGATTTTAATACTCTGATTTTCACGAGATTGCATCACATTGTTTGAACAAGTTATGTTTAGCAAACTCTATTTGTAACCTTTTTCTTGCAAATATTTTGGTTGAATAGTTTATCCTTATTGCATTTTAAATGATTACTATCTATTTAAGAAAATTTTTACTTTTCCGCAAAATTTCAAAATAGTTTAAAAGTACGGTACGTTACAGAAATAGCTGTTGGAGTCGAGAACATCATCTTGCGTGCATATAGAGAGGCGCGACTAGGGTGGAAGATTTTTTGTGGATTCAAGGGGCTGTGGTGCGTAATGGGCTAGAACGGGCTAAACCATAGGCTTAAGTTATGTCTAAGGGTCGAGTATACAGCTTGGTTCGGGTTTGATTTGATTAGAATCGATAAGATGTTGTACGAAACGCATAAGTGTCATAGCATCACTCATTGGTCAGCTTGTGTCTAGATTGTTCGTGGTGCATGGTACGGGGTTTGGGCTTGATTCGGGGCTAGTCTAGTGCATTGGGCAGTAGGTTCGGATGCATTTATATATGGGTCGAGTCCCGACTCGATTGGTACGTCCTAAGTTGTTTTATTTAATTCGAGAGTCGTATGCGTCAGAATGCACCTTAGGGGCTGTTTTGGATATAAATTTTGGTATTTTAGGGCAACATGTCCAAGGACGATCCCACGAGGTTTACGAAATCCGTAAGTATGTATGACGTGCAAAATAATTATTTTTGAGATATGCGATTTGTCTTGTGGCCAAATTATGTTAAGGGTTTGGAAGCCGGAGAACATGTCCGGGGACTTCTCCAACCTTTTCGGAGGAATCGTGTTATGTTAGGGAGTTGGCATCTAGTCTAAGGGTTATGATGATCCCTGCCGGCCCAGTACTGTGGTTTAGTTTGATCAAACGATTTATGTTATGAGCCACTTGTATTGAACAAAACTATACGCAAAATGATTATGATTACGATTATTATGACGAGAATGAAAATATGATTTTATGAAAACGTTTATGCAGGAAAGTCTCGTTATACCTATTTATGCTTACATTATGCTATGCATGAGCTATGTTTAAATTGCATGTATTTTTATTACGTATTACTTGTTATTCTTATGCATGCTGAGCCTTTAGACTCACTAGACTTGATTTATGCAGATGATGTAGTTGAGGAGACTAGAGGTGGTGACTAGTGAGCAGGCTCGAGCCAGTGGCAGTGCAAACTCGAGGACCTTGTAGTTCACGAGAATTTTAATTATGTACTTTTAAAATTATTTTCTTAAATTTTACACCTTAGTATTTGTGACTACTAAGTTGAGACTTTTTATTTTATGTTGGATTTTTCGAAGTTTGGTAGATGTTTTTTAAATTTAGATTTTATGATTGTGGTATTAAAATGATGAAGTTTTAATATTAATTTTTTTTAGTACGAGTGGTTACCGTGATTTATTTTACGATTTATATTTATAACAAATTATTTAATAAGAAAATTTTAAATTTTTCCACAAATATTAAAGTATTAGTATTTTAAGACACGGTTTGTCACACCCAATGTGCCATGAAAATTTAATGAAAAGGTTAGATGTGTGAGATCAAGATTTGAAGATGGTGATACAGATCCTCGAAAGGAGTTTTGAAGATTGAAGACATGTAAAATATTGGAAGCTTATGTAATATTGTATTTATATCCCTGTATTTACCTAGGTTTTGGACATGGATCCATATATGGCTAACATGGATCAATTAGCTCTCGGTTATCGATCATCATTTATTATTTATAATAAATATGATATATTATAAATAATTAGTATGTGCATTATTATTAATATAATAACAAGAGTTTCATAAATTCAAAAAGCATACAAACAAACATGATATAAGTTCTTAAAATTAATGATGAGAAAAATTTATAAATGTAAAATCCCTCATTTTGGATAAGATCAAAAATTTAAATCAAGCCATTAAAATAAAAATTAAAAGAAAGTTTAATATTTTCTTGCCTTCCATCAATTGTGGTTGCATGATGAATTCTACCCGCGGTTAGTGTCTGGATCATATTATTGGGGAGACTTGAACGCCGAAATTTTGTGACTTCCACTGACATATTTGATATGAACTACGTGAAACTCCCATGACTTCGTCTCTAAATCCACTATCTGTTATTCTCGGTCAAAACAAGTTAACCGGACCTAAATATCACGCCTGGCTACAAAATTTGAATATCTTTTTAAATTAAGAGAAAATAGCATATATGCTCAAGAAAGATCCTCAAAAAGAGGTTGTTTCCAATGCCCCTACTGAGGAATTGGCAAAGCCTGAAAAATGATTGGACCTTGATCTTCAAGCTGTGAATACTGCTGACATTTATGTCTATCAAACGAGTTTCATAGACAGTTTGAGGAAGCTGTGAATACTGCTGACATTTATGCTGGTTCTCGGTCCTTGAACATCGTGTGAGGATGATTGGGCTCATTAAAAAGTTAGTGGGCCTAGAGCTTGTTATCCTTAACTAATTGTCGATGGACATTATGCTGCTGTCACTGCCATCGTCATTTGATGGTTTCTGGTGAACTACAACATGAACAAGTTGGAGGCCAACGCTGGAGAGTTGGTCAACATGCTAACAAGTTATGAAGCCACAATATAAAAAAAATGTTTTCCTAGTGAACTCTTCGTCTAGGACAAAGAAAAGTCCAAAAGGGAAAGGAAAGAAACGTTCTCCTCCTTCCAAGAAAAACAAACCCAGTAATAAGCAGGCTACAAACGCTTCTAAAGGCCCGCAAAGCATGAAAAAGTAGAAGCAGTTTGCTTCCACTGCAAGAAGCCTGGACATTGGAAGCGCGATTGCAATGAGTATCTAGCCTAGAAGGATTCTGACAACAGTATGTTTTATATTGAAATAAATGGCTCAATTAATTCAACTTCTTGGATATTAGATATTAGATGCGTATCTCATCTACGCAATGATTTTGCAGGCGATTACAAGAAGTAGAAGTATAAGGTCCGGGAATTTAATTCACGTAACCTGAATTCATGCAATCTAGGATTTTTATTTTAAATTATGTGTTTAACTATTTAATGCATAATTATTGCATGATATAATTTATTTCATGAAATTTTAAAAGTTCATGCATTATGGCTTTGAGGTGCATTTCACGCTCGAACGAGGAACGGAGACCGATGAATTATCAGGAAAATTATTTTAATTACATGATTAATTTTTATTAATTATTAAAAGGTGTTTTAATGGTATTTTCAAGAAATGGACTTTGTTAGGTATTTTTACCTGCCAAAGCATAATTTATAATGGAACGTAAATTTTATCGAATTGGGGGACTTTTTGAGGGTTTGGCTAATATTTTTAAAAAATTTCCAACACAATATTTTTCAGGAGTGATTTTGGACTTAATAGGCTTAATTTTAAGCTGGTTGGGCTTAAAAATCTTTTAAAACTTTTAAATTGAAATTTGTGGTCCATTAACTAATTGTTATCTATTTATTTAATCACCTAAACACTCATTTAACCTAAACCTAACACTCCCCACAGCCGACACTCCATTATTTCAGAATTTCCCTCTCGGTTTCAGCACCCCAACAGCTGAATAGCAACGGCTCTTTCTTGTTCTTGCAATAAAATCTCCCCGGCGCTCTCCTGACGTTCGTTCTTCATCGTTCTTGCATAGGAATCATCAAGGCACGCCCTGTACATTATTTCTACATCTTTCACGCTATAATACATGTTGTCATGTGTGCCATTCATGTGGTTTCTCGGTTCATGCATTGTGTTTACGTGTGTACTTCGGTTAAGGCATGAACTTGCATTTAATTTACATCCAACTCACGTTTTGTTATCTTTGTGTAAGGGGCCTGCATCTACTGATGCTAGAGGGTGGAATCATGTAACGGTTTAAGGGACTTGGCACTAGGGTCCAGTTTAAGCGCCGATGATCGAAGATTTCTAGAGGGGTAGGCTACGGCCGAGGCTTGTGAATAGTAGATCGCGAGGTTGGGTGCTGGTGGCACGCGGACCTGTTCAAAACCATGGCTCAGACCCTGGTGGGTCTGAGCCACGTCTTAGAATGGACCTCACGTTGTTGGTATGGCTTGTAGAACCGTAGGAGCCTTGTTGTGGATGTTGGCCGCGTGTGTGTGCTCTTAGGTGTATAACGACTGTTGGTGAGTTGTGGCTTGCTCAAGGGCGTGGCCGTGAGTTCAGCAGACCTAGAGAGACCTTAGGGGCTGGTCCCATTGGCTAAGGGCTAGGAGCGTTGGTATGGGAAGGGTGGTGACTAGGGTTTCGGGTAGCACATTCTGGAAGTTCTGGCAGCTTGCTGGCCTATAATGCAAATGTTTAAGGGTCTGGTTGTGAGGTTTTCTATGACTTTTAGATGTTATTATAGTTTGGTAAAAAGTTGGGAAAATTTTGGTTAAGTTTCGAGTCAATTCGTGTTAAAACCGGGACCGCGGTCCAAGGTTTAAACGAATCGGTTATGTTATGAATTAAGCTCGAGTTTAGGTCTATGAATGCTTTTAAATATGGTTTGGGATATATTAAATAGTTTGGTAAGCTTCAGGTAAATTTTAGAGGTCTAGGGGTGAAACGATAATTTTTGGGTTTCTAGGGGAAAAATGCTCATTTTTCTCCCGGGGTGAGATTTTGGTACTGGCAGCGCCCTGAGCACAAATTTATGATATTTTAAATGTTTATACATAATGTTCATGATTTTTACGTAATTACGATAAATACGTTGCATACTTGGTTTAAAGGAAAAATTATGTATATGCATGCTTTTATTTAAGTGGTGAAAATGATGAGACGTTTTGAAGGAAGTGATTTAGTTGTGACTAACACGATGACATGTAAGGCCGCGACTCAGTGGACGGGTAATGCTGATGTCCTCGCCGCCGGTACCGCGGTTACACGTAGATGGATCCATCGACTGACATGATGATACGAAAGTCACAGCTAATGAACAGAATTCTAATTAAGAGAATTAACACGTATATGTTGATACGATGTTACATGCTCTGATTATTACCATGTTTTGACAGGTCACAATTACGCATATGATTTTTACTGCAGTTATGAAATGTATGTTTATGCTATTTTTCACTGCTGTGTGCTACGTATTTGTTCTCGTTATCTCTGGTACATGTGTGTTGAGTCTTTAGACTCACTAGGTGTGTGTGATGCAGGTGACCATTTTGATCAGGAGACTAGAGGTGCCGAAGACTGATTAGGCAGGCGAGATGTGCTCATGACCCGAGGACCATTTTTTTCCGCACAACACAATTTTTGGAGAGATGAGAGGACATGGACATTTTATTCACTGGTTTATTATACTGCTGATAACTAGTATTTTGAATTGTTCATGTTTCGATTTCTTACTTGGTTGAATTTGATCATTTTTAAGCTACAGTATTTTTAAACGCCAAATGTTTACGATTATTTTTAAATGATATTTTTCTTTAGTGGGGTTGCATGCATGCAATATATTGAAGTGTTTATTTTCCGAAATTTGAGCTTTACAAAAAATATATATATATTTCCGCACTTTTAAAAAGATTAGACGTTTCAGTTGGTATCAGAGCAAGGGTCCTGTATAGGGTTGTGCCACCGCCGGCTTCTACCGATCAGTTTTCAAGCCTCAAATCTGTAAGCTTTTATGTTTCAAATGTTTAAAATGATTTACTATTATCGCCTGCATGCTTTCATGATTTATGCTTTACGATGATTTACTGCACCCGTTTAACTACTTTTATGCTTTAAGGTTTATTGTTTCAAAAAACTAGATTAAATTGCATGAGGGCTTACGTTTTAAATTGGACTATATTCAGATATGCCTCCCAGCCGTGCTCCCAGTACTGATAGGCAGGATGAAATCACTGGAGGAGGGGCAGAGGACCTCCACCACCGCCGCCAGGGGACCCAGCTACCCGAGTACTCGAGGGGATAGCGAGGCTCATGAAACAGGCCCACCAGGCACCTCGCCAGCAGACTGATGTTTTTGAGCAGTTCCGTCGGCTCAACCCGAAGGAGTTTGGGGATATTACTGATCCATTCTTAGCAGAGGGGTGGATCCGATCGCTGGAGCTACACTTTGATTATCTTCACATGAGGGATGGCGACCGGGCCAGGTGCGCCATCTATATGTTGAGAGATGATACGTCCCTATGGTGGGAGGGAGCCGCCCATGTTGTGGACTTGGCCACCCTTACATGGGCCAGGTTCAAGGAGTTGTTCCATGGGAAATACTTTCCAACTGATGTCAGGGGCCGCATGACGAGGGAGTTTATGAGTCTCCGCCAGGGGACTTGTCTGTGGCGGAGTTTATCCGCAAGTTTGACTTAGGCTGCCACTTCGTGCCACTTATTGCCAGAGATTCCGATCAGAAGCTGCGGCACTTTATGGATGGACTGAGAGCTACCCTTCGCCGGGATGTGATGTTGATGAGGCTGGCGAGCTATGATGAGGCCACTTCATTTTCCTTCCAGGCGGAGCAGGCGCTCCGAGACATAGATTTTGAGATGCAGCGGAAGCGGCATCAGGCCCAGTCCAGTTCCCAACCACAGAAAAACCAGTTTACGGGGCCACCGAGACAGCAGGGGCAGCAGAAGCCCCAGGGACAGCATAGGGGGCCAGGACAACAGCGGCCACCTCAGGCACCATGGACTCCTAGGCAGGAGGGAGGACCGCCATGCAAACAGTGCAACAAATATCACTATGGAAAATGCATGTAGGACACTTACCGATGCTTCCTATTCAAACAGGAGGGGCACAAGGCTGCAGATTGCCCTCAGAACAAGGGTCCCACTACCGTCAGGGCATATGTGATGCATGCCGAGGAGGCTGAAGCGGAGCCAGATTCTACTTTGATCACCGATAACCTTTATGCTAAAGTTTTTATGTTTGCCGCTTTGATTGCTTGGATTTAATGCTTGCTTGAGGATTTATTTATTTATGGGGATTGATAACATAGAAGGAATTAGGATGCATCCTCTACCTATTTAGAATTAAGAATTTAATGGTTTGATTTAAGAAATTTTAGGGACCCAATTGTAATAACGGGTAAATTGAGGACTTAATTGCTAAAAATCGAGATTTCTGGGACTATTTTCGAAACTTCTGTAACTTAGAGGATTTATTGGTGACATTTTCAAAATTTTATCAAATTTCGGGGTTTAAATTCCAAAATGATGGAGGGTTGAATTTGCAATTTTTGATTTTTTTTAGGTTGAATTCCGAATTTTGAGTAATGATGTTTGGGTTAATTGCCGATAAGAAATCCTTTAAGTTCAACTCTATTAGAGTTTGATAGTATGTTTCTTCGCAGGGAGGATATATATTGCAGGTGTAGCCTTGCATGCATTGCTAGATTCAGAGGCTACGCATTCGTTTATATCTGAATATTTCGTGAAGTGACTAGGAATCATACTAGTAGCGATGGATTCAAGGTTCATAATATCGATTCCATACGGGGATCAAATGTTCATAACCCGGATAGTGAAAGGATTGGAGCTTAAATTGCAACAGAAAGCAGTACAGACAGATCTGATAGTACTACCATTGCCAGAGTTTGACATCATATTGGGTATGGACTGGCTATCTTCTCACGGTGCAGTCATAGATTTTTGACAAAGGTCAGTTTATGTCAGACCACCCAGTGGGAAGCCTTTTTTTTTGAGGCAGCTAGACATTAGCAAATGCCGCACGTCATTTTTTGCATGTGTGCAAGGAAGCTTATGAGGAGAGGCTGCCAGACGTTCTTAGCCAGCATCGTGTCAGTGATAGAGCAAGTCAGTCAGAGGCTAGATGATGTGGATGTAGTCAGTGAGTTCTCCAGTGTGTTCCCGGACGATGTTTCCGGCATTCCACCAGACAGAGAGGTTGACTTCTCTATTGAGCACATGCCAAGGATAGTGCAAATATCTAAGACACCCTACCAATTCACGCCTGCAGAGATAAAGGAGCTTAAGGATCAGATTCAGGATCTGCGGGATAAGGGTTTCATTCGTCCTAGCTTTTCTCCTTGGCGTGCACCAGTGCTATTTGTTAAGAAGAAGGATGGCAGCATGCGACTGTGTATTGAATACCGAGAGCTGATTAGGGTCATAGTTAAGAATAAATATCTGTTGCCTAGGATCGAAGACTGGTTTGATCAGCTTCAGGGAGCCTCAATGTTCTCCAATTTAGACCTTCGATCCGAATACCATCAGATGAAAGTGAGAGAATCAGATGTGCATAAAACAGCTTTCCAGAAGCATTACGGGGACTATGAGTTTATGGTAATGCCCTTCGGTCTGACCAACGTGCCAGCGATCTTCATGGATCTCATGAATCGCCTGTTTCAGCCATATTTAGATCAGTTCGTCATAGTCTTCATTGACGATATTCTGATCTATTCGAAGAGAATGGAGGAGCACAGTCAGCATCTGAGGACAGTATTGCAGACTCTATAGGATAGATGATTGTATGCCAACTTCAGTAAGTGTCAGTTCTGGCTTGATAGAGTGGCATTCTCGGGCCACATTGTATCGCAGGATGGCATAGAGGTCGACCCTAGCAAAGTGGAGGCAGTCAGAGATTGGCCAGTTCCTAAGAGTGTGACAGAGATCCGTAGCTTCTTGGGATTGGCAGGTTACCACAGGAAGGTCATCCAAGGCTTCTCTTCTATCGTGGTACCTATGATTTCCTTGACAAAGAAGAATGCCAAGTTTGTTTGGGGACCCGAGTGTCAAGAGAGCTTTGAGAGGCTGAAGCTAGCATTGACCACTGCACCAGTACTAGCTATGCCATAGGGCAGGGGGAGTTTGTGGTCTACACAGATGCATCTAAGCTTGGGTTGGGCGCAGTTCTGATGTAGCAAGACAGAGTGATAGCCTATGTGTACAGACAGCTGAAGGTTCATGAATTATCCGACTCATGACCTCGAGCTAGCGGCAGTGGTGTTTGCCCTGAAGATCTGGAGACACTATCTGTATGGGGAGAAGTGCAGAATTTTCACATATCATAAGAGCCTGATGTACTTATTCACATATAAGGAACTGAACATGCGACATAGGAGGTGGCTTGAGCTGGTGAAGGACTATGATTGCGACATTAGCTACCATTTACGTAAGGCTAATGTGGTTGCAGACGCTCTGAGCAGGAAACACGCAGTGATTGCTCATCTGTCAGTGTAGAGACCGCTACAGGCTGAGATTCAGAGATTTGAGCTTGCATTTTATGCCAGGGGCGAGGCCCCGAATCTTGCTACTCTGCCAGTACAGCCGACTCTGAGAGATCAAATCCGGACTGAGCAGACTTCTGACGAGCAGTTGCAGAACTAGAGACAGAGGGACGAGGCTAAGGGCCAAAGACTGTATACAGTTGCGGACGGCATAGTCAGACATAGGGACCTCCTATGGGTTCCTAACAACAGTGATTCCCTTTGAGCAGATATCTTGAGCGAGGCCCACAGCACCCCATACTCCATCCATCCATGGAGTACGAAGATATATAAGGATCTACAGACTCTGTATTTGTGGTCGGGCATGAAGCAGGATATTCTGTGATTCGTCTCCGAGTGTTTGACTTGTCAGCAGGTTAAGGCAGAGCATCAGAGACTTGTAAGGAAGCTGAAACCACTCCCTATTCCCGAGGGGAAATGGGAGAACATTACTAAGGACTTCGTGACAGGGCTCTCACGGACTACTGGAGGATTTAACGCCATCTGGGTGATTGTTGATTGGCTTACTAAATCAGCTCATTTCGTACCAATCAAGAATACATTCACCATGACTTAGTATGCAGAGCTGTACATCAGAGAGATAGTCAAACTGCATGGGATTTCAGTGTCCATCGTGTCAGGCAGGGACCCAAGATTCACGTCTGCATTCTGGAAGAGTCTCCATCAGGCGCTAGGTACAAAGTTATTGTTCAGTACTGCTTTCCATCCTCAGACAGACGGTCAATCAAAGAGGGTGATTTAGATTCTGGAAAGACCTACTTCGAGCATGCATGATTGACTTCCAGGGCAGCCGGGAGCCGAAGTTACCTCTGGTGGAGTTCACATACAACAACAGTTACCAGGAATCAATAGGTATGGCTCTGTACGAGGCACTTTACGAGAGGAAGTGTAGTTCGCCAGTTTATTGGGATGAGATAGGAGAGCGAGCAGAGTTGGGCCTGGATAATGTCAGACATATAGCTGATTTAGTGGCCAGGATCAGGGACAGGATGACGACTGCTCAAAGCAATCAGAAGAGTTATGCAGATCAGAGGCAGCGAGATCTTGAGTTTGTAGTAGGGGATCATGTTTTCGTGAAGGTCGCACTGATGAAGGGTGTGATGAGGTTCGGGAAGAAGAGCAAGCTCAGCCCTATATTCATCGGACCATTTGAGATCCTAGAGAGAGTCGGGACACTTGCCTACAGAGTTGCTTTACTGCCGAATCTGGCAGGAGTTCATAACGTGTTCCACGTCTCCATGTTGCTTAAATACATGTCGAATCCTTTGGTTGTGCTTAATTATGAGCCACTTTAGCTGACTTTGCAACTATAGTTCGAGGAGAGACCGACTCAGATACTGGACAGACAGGAGAAGAGACTCCAGAGCAAGGTGATCCAGAAGGTCAAGGTCAAGTGGCTGAATCATTACGAGGAGGATGATACTTGGGAGACCGAGACCAAAATGAGGAGCCGCTACCCGGAGTTATTCGGTATGTTTTAATTTCAAGGACGAAATTTTATTTAAGGGGGGAGAGTTGTAAGGTCCATGAATTTAATTCACGTAAACTGAATGCATGCAATCTAGGATTTTTATTTTAAATTATGTGTTTATTTATTTTATGCATTTTATGCATAATTATTGCATGATATGATTTATTTCATAAAATTTTAAAAGTTCATGCACTAGAATTTCTATGTTCATTTCACGCTCGAACGAGGAAAGGAGACCGGGGAGTTATCAGAAAAATTATTTTAATTACATGATTAATTTTTATTAATTATTAAAAGGTGTTTTAATTGTATTTTTCGAGAAATGGGCTTTGTTGGGTATTTTTACCCGCCAGAGCATAATTTTTAACAGTACGAAATTTTTTTTGAATCGGGGTACTTTTTGAGAGTTCGGCTAATATTTTCTAAAACTTTCCGACAAAAAATATTTTTCGGGAGTGTGTTTGGAATTAATGGACCTACTTTTGAGCTGGTTGGGCTTAAAACTCTTTTAAAACTTTTAAATTGCAATTTGTGGCCCATTAACTAATTGTTATCTATTTATTTAATCACCTAAACACTCATTTAACCTAAACCTAACACTTTCCACAGCCGACACTCCTTTATTTCAGAATCCCCCTCTCGGTTTCAGCACCCCAGTAGCTGAATAGCATCGGCTCTTGCTTGTTCTTGCAATAAAAAAAATTCCCCGGCGCTCTCCCGACTTTCGTTCTTCATCATTCTTGCGTAGGAATCATCAAGGCACGCCCTGTACATTATTTCTGCATCTTTCAAGCTAAAATACATGTTTTCATGTGTGCCATTCATGTTGTTTCTCGGTTCATGCATTGTGTTTACATGTGTACTTTGGTTGAGGCTTGAACTTGCATTTACTTTACATCCAACTCACGTTTTGTGATCTTTTTGTAAGGGGCCTGCGTCTATTGATGCTAGAGGGCGAAATCTTGTCACGGTTTAAGGGAATTGGCGCTAGCGTCGAGTTTAAGCGCTGATGATCGAATATTACTAGAGGGGTAGGCTGCGGCCGAGGCTTGGGAGGAGTAGATCGCGAGGTTGGGTGCTGGTTACACACGAGCCTGTTCAAAACCGTGGCTCAGACCCTGGTGGGTTTGAGCCATGTCTTAGAATGGACCTCACGCTGCTGTTATGGCTTGTAGAATCGTAGGAGCCTTGTTGTGGATGTTGGCCGCGGGTGTGCTCTCTTAGGTGTATAACGGTTGTTGGTGAGTTGCGGCTTGCTCAAGGGTGTGGCCGTGAGTTCAACAGACCTAGAGGGACCATAGGGGCTGGTCCCATTTGCTAAGAGCTAGTAGCATTGGTATGGGAAGGGTGGTGACTAGGGTTTCGGGTAGCACATTCTGGAAGTTCTAGCAGCCTACTGGCCTATCATGCGAATGTTTAAGGGTCTGGTTTTGAGGTTTTTTTATGACTTTTAGATGTTATTAGGGTGTGATAAAAAGTTGGGAAATTTTTGTTAAGTTTCGAGTCGATTCAATTTAAAACCGGGACCCAGGTCCAAGATTTAAAATGAAATCGGTTAAGTTATGAATTGAGCTCGAGTTTACGTCTAGGAATTCTTTTAAATATGTTTTGGGACTTTTTAAGGAGTTTGGTAAGCTTCAGGTCAATTTTAGAGGTCTAGGGGTGAAACGAATTTTGGTTAAAAACATTATTTCAATTTCTATGCTTGATAAAGATTGATTTTCTTGTTTATTTAGCAAATGTGTTTGTAATATTTATAAAAATGAATGTTTAATTTGAATAGGCGAAATACAAAACGATATCTATTACTTAAAAATAAAAGATATTCCAAACATCAATGTCCAATTAAACACGATATCAACAACAACAACAACAACAAAAGAAAACGAGATAATCTGAATCCAGACCCAAAGAATGATGCATAAGCTTGTGATAGATGGCATGTTTGACTCGTCAGACATAAACTCTCTGTAGATATGTGAGTCTCTTCTGATAGGAAAGATGACCAAAGCCTCTTTCTTAGGGAATGCGGAACGTGCACCTGATCTGTTGGATTTGATCCACACAGATGTGTGTGGCCCGCTAAGTGTTAGTAAGAGATATGATCAATCCTACTTCATTATCTTTACTGATGACTACTCAAGGTACGTGTATGTGTATTTGATGAAATACAAGTTTAAAGACTTTGAAAGGTTAAAAAAAAATTCAGAGCTGAATTAGAGAAACAATTAAGGAAGAGTATTAAAACATTTAAATCAAATGGAGGCGGAGAATATTTATGTACATAGTTTCAAGACTACCTTAAAGAGAATGAGATTCTATCTCAGTAGACTACCCCCGCCACACCCTAGTTGAATTGTGTGTCAGAACGTCGTAATCGGACATTGATGAACATGGTTCGGTCTATGATGGGATTCATTGAATTGTCGTCATCCCTTTGGGGATTTGTTGTTGAAACAGCGGCAAAGTTGTCGAACAAAGTCTATACAAAGACAGTGGATAGAGCTCCAAATGAGATATGATTGAGAAAGCCACCCGAATACTCTTTATTAAGAATGCCCAAATACTCTTTTTTAAGAATATAGGGGCTGTAAAATTCATGGTGATCATTATTTTATTTTATAAGCTATTTATAATTATAATATAGTAAGAAAATTTTTATTTTTCCTCAAATATTTATTTTAAGAAGTGGGTCGTCACATTTGGAATTAGAGCAAGCTATTTGTTATAGGGTTATGCCTACTGCCGGTTGCGATAAGCTCAAGAAGTCACGCCTTAAGTATGTAAGTTTTTACGGTTTTAAGTGTATTAAGTGTTAAAGTGTGGGCTTCTTTAACTGCACGCCTATGTTTTGAATAATTTTAGTATGTTATATGAATAATTCTGTTATGCATGTTGGTTACGTGTTGATTGTGGACAGTATTCCTCCTAGACATATGGTTGACCACGAGGGCTGCGAGGCTCGTGAGGTGGAGAGAGTTACCCCTCCACGTGCACCACCAGACCTTCAGGCTCAGACGCTTGCTGGCATGACCTAGTTCTTTGAGTAGGTTTGCGGGAAGAAGTTGTGGTGGATAGGAGGACGAGGTCAAAAGCAGTATATGAGTGTTTCCGAATGATGGACCCCAAGGACTTTGGGACGACGACTAATCCTATGGTAGCTGAGGGATGATTAAATCCATAGAGGTGATCTTTAACTTTTTTGAGTTGTAGGACGCTGATAGAGTAATGTTTTCCACCTACTTGCTGAAGGACGATGCTCGGTTAGGGTGGGAAGGAGTATCAGTGACGGTGAACTTGCAGACCCTTAACTTGGGATGCCTTCAAGGAGGTGTTCTACTCCAAGTGCTTCATTGATGAGGGTCGATCTCGACTTACTAGGGAGTTCATGACGTTGAGACATGGAGACCGAAGTGTGGCGGAGTTCGTGAGAAAATTTGAACAGAGGTGTCACTTCGTGCCCTTGATAGCTAATAACGCCAGAGAGAAGCTGAGACATTTATTTGATGGCTTACTGCCAATCTTGTGCCGTGATGTCCGTGTAGCTAGTCCTACTACTTATGTAGTTGCATTGTCCAGAGCTTTGGCGGCTGAGTAAGATCAGAAGGATATCGAGAATGACTGGCAGGGCAAGAGGTCCTTTCAGGCGCCTCAGCGACAGTTTCAGCAGCTAGCCAAGAAGCCATTTCAAGGACCTAACAAGGGCAAGGGACAGCAACCACAGAAGAAGACTACTCAGAATCCTACTGTGTAATGACTATGGGCTATCTCGATCTTGGGCTCCCTTATAGGGCTTTTTTCCTCACGGGCTTTTGACATTCTCAATTACTCATAGCATTTTCCCACCCATGGCAGTGGTTCCTTTCATCTCCCCAACTCTCGAACATAAGACCTCCAGGATAAGTACTTAGATAAGGCACCTTTTATTGTAAAGCCCCCATGGGTGAACTTCGGCCCAGGCGGGATCCTTGGGTGAACTTCGGCCCAAGAACTCATGGGTGAACTTTGGCCCATGAAACGTTACTCATAGAACTCTCCACACCTGGTTAGTGGAGTCATTCCTCCCCCTTGGTAGCTATTGTTATAGGTGAACTCCACTAGAGGTAACTTCGGTTCCCAACTTCCTCGGAAATTGATCACGCAAGCTCGGAGTAGATCCTCCAGAATTTGAATCACCCTTTCAGACTGACCATCAGTTTGAGGATGAAATTCTATAGTGAACAGCAGCTTTCTTCCGATCGCTGCATGCAGACTTTTTTAGAAAGACGATGTGAACCTCGGATCCCTGTCAGAAACTATAGACGCTGGAATCACATGCAATAGGACTATCTCTCGAATATACAGCTATGCATACTGCATCATGGTGAATGTCATCTTAATAGGTAGAAAATGTGCTGATTTTATAAGACGATCAACTATCACTCAAATGGCATTAAAGCCTCTAATAGACCTTGGCAATCCCACTACAAAGTCCATCAAAATATTTTCTCATTTTCACTTGGGAATAGGAAGTGGCTTAAGCTTCCATAATGTTATCATAATGCTTTGCCTTAATTTTTTGGCTTGTCAAACACTCAGAAACAAAAATCAAGATGTCTCGCTTCATGTCCGGCCACGAGTACAATGACCGCAGGTCCTTATACATCTTCGTACTTCCAGGATGAATGTAATACATGGTATTGTGAGCTTCCTTCATAGTAACCTCTCTTAGTGAATCACCACTAGGAACTCATAGTTGATCTAGGTATTGAACTATGTCATCCTCCTCAGAATACAGCTTCCGACCCTTAGACTCGTCTCTCAATCCCTATTTTTTAAACTACTCATCAGAAGACTGACCTTCGCGGATTCTATCCCTCAGAGTTGATTGTGCTGTCATAGTAGAAAGATTAAAAGCCTCGCTCCTACCATACACTGCAAGTTCGAATCGCTGAATCTCCGGTTTCAATGGTCTTTGAACTGTCAATTGCGTGATGATTGTCGTTTTTCTACTCAAAGCTTTCAACTACATTAGCTTTTCTCGAGTGGCAGCTAATATCGCAGTCGTAGTCTTTTATCGACTCTAACCATCTTTGTTGCCTCATGTTCAACTCTTTTTGGGTGAAGAAGAACTTCAAGCTTTTATGATCAGTGAAAATATTGCACTTCTCCCCATATAAGTAATGTCTCCAAATCTTGAGAGCAAATACTACTGCTGTGAGCTCAAGTTCATGAGTCGGGTAATTCTTCTCATGAACCTTCAACTGTCTAGACACATAAGCTATCACTCGGTCATTTTACATCAGGATTGCACCTAAACCAAGCTTTGAATCGTCCGTATAGAGAACATACTCTCCTTGCCCTGATGACATTGATAAAACTGGCGTCGAAGTCAATGTGTGCTTCGGCTTCTCAAAACTCTCTTGGCAGCTTGATTCCCAAATAAACTTTGCATTTTTCTTTGTCAAGGCATCAAGGGTACTGCAATAGAAGAGAATCATTGAATGATCTTCCGATAGTAGCCAGCTAGGACCAAGAAGCTATGGATCTCGGTTACGCTCTTTGGTACTGGCCACTGTCTAACTGCCTTAACTTTTCTAGGATCGACCTCACCTCCATCTCTGAAAATGATGTGGCCTAAGAACGCCACTCTCTGGTGCCAAAACTCGCACTTGCAGAACTTAGCAAATAATTTTCTATCTTGCAATAGTTGTAGTGCCTTTCTCAAGTGCTGACTGTGCTCTTCTTTGCTCCTCGAGTAGATCAAAATATCACCTATGAAGACTATGATAAATTGATCCAGATATGGCTGAAATACGTGATTCATGAGATCCATGAAGATCGCTGGCGCATTTGTCAACCTGAATGGCATCACCATAAACTTGTAGTGCCCATATCGAGTCTTAAAAGCCGTTTTATGAACATCGGACTCCTTCACCTTCAGCTGATGTTATCCCGAACGAAGATCTATCTTCGAGAAAATCGATGCTCCTTGCAATTGATCAAATAAATCCTCGATTCTAGGCAAGGGATACTTATTATTGATGGTGACTCTGTCCAGCTCTCTATAGTCAATGTAGAGTCGCATACTACCATATTTTTTCTTCACAAATAATACCGGTGCGCCCCATGGAGAACAACTCGGCCTAATAAAACCCTTGTCCAGCAACTCTCGAATTTGATCCTTGATAATGATAAAAAATTTTATATTAATTAAATGTTTTATAATATAAATTTATAGTTTTTGTTTTATTAAATGTTTAAATAGTATATGTTTTATAATAAATTGTATAAAATACAAGTTGTTGTGTAATTATAAGTTTTTACTATTTTTACAGGTTCGATAAAACAAGAATAACATTGGCGTTGCAAATGAGATTAAGATGATTTTTGGACCTGTAGAAAGTTGATGATAATATCTACAATATTGGTGACAAGCATTAGATAAAAATCTTCTCACAATTGGGATCAAATTAAGCAACAAATAAAGTTACCAAAGGAGTGACAGTTTTACCATGCTCTAGCATTTTGACCATATCTCTCAAATTACTTGGTCAAATGGTGAAAAACAAACACCACAATTCAATCAACTCAATTATCTACATGTTTTGTTTTTTGTGGAAAAGAAAATTCAGATGGGAAGATTTTCAAAAGTGATGTGTATTGAAATATAATTTCTTGGAACACCAATGAAGACTTTTGTGTAAAAAATAATATTTTATTTGTGGTTGTCTCCCCAAATTTGGCTATAAATAGGGGTGCATTGTAATGTATTGAGATATCCTCATTTTATGAACAAACTTTTGAGTTCATAATATTTCTCTCTTTGTTTTTCTTTAATTTCTTCATTTAAATATAATTAGCATGTTAATTTCATATTCAAATTTTACACTTTGAAAAATGAGTAGCAAACTTCCCAAAGTTTAGATGAAAAGGTGAAACTTTTGGCATGATAATAAGGTTATTAAAAGGTAAGAATCTATATTTTATATTATTTAATCATTATTTATTGTTTATGTTATATTTATTTCTTTAAGCATTATTATACCCTACTTATAAGTGGGAGTTTTGATATATTGTTGCTCTATGTTACACTAAATTCTTGGAACCATTTAAATGTCATTTTGGTATTACCAACCATTTAAAGTAGATGCCTTGATTTATTATATATGAATGTATCATAATATTAAATTCTTGGTACCATTTAAATGTTTGTTTGGTTTTACCAACCATTTAAAGTGGATGCCTTGATTTATTATATGTGAATATATCATAATAATAATTTCTTGGTACCATTTAAATGTTAGTTTGGTTTTACCAACCATTTAAAGTGGGAACCTTGATTTAGTGTTTATAAATATATATATATATAGCACAATAAATACTTGACAACATTTATAAGTTTTGGTATATATACTTATAAGATAATAATATATAACATAATATAAATATTATTATTTAATATATTAGAACCATTTTATTAAGTGGATTTCAATAATGTTCATTAATGTTAACTTTATTAAAATTTCAAGAGTGGATCCTTTAATCTCAACTACTTAAATTAAAATTTGAACGATTAGAAATTACTAATTAAAGATTCAAACAATTAAACGAAAAAACAAAAAAAAAAACAAAAAGACATTGTAGTGGACTTGTAATTTACTTTAGCTTCCCTGTGGATACGATATTCGGATTCACCGAATTATACTACATGTGGACAACCTGCTCTTAGGAGTGCAACAATCAAAGTCGCATCAATCCTTCAGCTCTTTCATTTCGGCGGGGTCTAGATGGTTAGGTGCCTTAGAAATTGGTACGGTTCACGGCATCAGCTCAATAGAAAATTTTACAAATCGGTTCAGTGGAATGCAAGAAACGTCCTCAGGAAAAACACTAAGAAAGTCTCTGACAACCTCAACATCCTATAGCTTCTGACTGACAGGAACACGTGCTGAAGTAACGCATGCTAGAAAAGCTTGACAGCCTCGTCTCATAAGATTTCTCGCACATATGCATGAGATAATGTGCGGCATTTTCTTGTTCCTTGGTGCCTCAAAGGCAAAATATTTCCCGCTGGGAGGTCGAATAGATACTGACCTCTACCGAAAATCTATCAAAGCTCAATTTCATATATAGCCAATCCATGCCAAGAATGATGTTGAATTCAGGCATCGGGAGTACGATAAGATCTGCCTGAACTGCATCTTTTTGCAAATGAAGCTTCAAATCATTTTCAATGCTTGATGTAACCATTTGATCACTAGAAGGAATGAAAACTTTAAAGCCTAATCCCATATCCTCGAGTATAATATTTAGTCTCTTGACGAATTTCTTGGATATAAATGAGTGTGTAGCTCCTGAATCCAGCAATGTGTAGATAGCTATACCTAAAATGAATATCTTTCCTGCGACAAACACACCAACAAATCCAATCGTGTCGAACTTAAAGAATTTCTATCATTAGTTACCCAAAATTTCAATAAAATTAACACTTTGACCCTAATATTTCTCAAAAAATGCACATTTTCCAAAATAATTTTTCGAAAATACCATTTTCAACCACTTGAAGTTTCGAAATTCATCAATTTGGTCCAAAATTTTTGAAAATTTGCATCCTAGCCCCATAAAATTTTGAATCCTAACACATTGGATAATAAAATTTTTGTTTTCACAATTTCAGTCCGTAGACTGCTCAAAAGTTTCGATTTATCCATTTAGTTCTCGGCCTAGTGCAATTTAGCCCTTAAAATCTCGGTTTTTTAACTTTGGTGCCTAAGTTTACGATATTTTCCGTAACTATCCCAAAATTCTCGATTTTTCCATTTCCAAGGCTTAAATTTCTTATTCTAATTCCCTTCATTCCTTTGCATGATTAAGGCTTATATTTATGCTAAATTTCTATAATTCTCAATGTAGACCCTTAAATCCAACTAAGGTAGAGCATGCAACCTATTTTCCTCTAATTTCTCCATTATCCCAATCAATGCACATAACCAATTTAACTTTCATGTAACAATATCAATATAAAATGTTAAACAACTAGGTTACCAGTGATCTAAGTTGTGTATGGCTCTTCTTCGGCTTCTTCAGCATGCATAACATAAGCTCTGCCAATGTTTGGTCCCTTCTTCTTTGGGCAATCAGCAGCATTATGTCCTTCTTCCTTGCATATGAAGCACTTGTATGTTCCCCACATGCACTTGTCAAAGTGTAAGAGATTGCATTGTTTGCAAAGTGGTCTCTCTTCATGTTTTGGTGCTCCAGGCTATGGTGGCTTATGTTGCCCCTATTTCTTCCATTGTCCTTGGAGCTTTTGCTGCCCTTGAGCTTTAGGAAGTGCAGTGAACTATCTTTTATTCGGCTGAGAATTCTGCTAGAGTTGTTGCCTCTTGCACTGCATCTCGAAATCGATATCTTTCGGCTTGCTCGGCTTGGAATGCACAAGCATTGGTAGCTGCATAATCCATCGATCGCATCAACATCACATCACTGCTTATAGTAGGTCGAACACCATCCATGAAGTGCCTCAGTTTCTCAACAGCATCCCTAGCAATAAGGGGCACAAAGTGACAAACCCTATCAAATCTCCTAACGAACTCAGCCACAGTCATGTCTCCTCGACGGAGAGTCATAAACTCCCTCTTCAAGCGTCCATGGACGTCAGCAGTAAAATATTTCTCGTAGAAAATGTTCTTAAATTGCATCCAAGTGAGAGTGGCTAGATTGACTCCATGTTCAACTCCTTCCCACCAGAGAGAAACATCATCTCGCAGCATGTAAGTAGTACATCTAAATCAGCCAACATCTCTTATATTCAGATAACGGAAATGCACCTCCAGATATCTAATCCAACTCTCAGCAGCAAATGGGTCTGTAGTGCCAAAAAACTCCTTCGGACTCATCCTTCGGAACTTATCGTACATATCGTGTTGTGGCCTTAGAGCCTGCTAAGCCTACTGCTCAAAGAAATGTGTCATGCCCTCTATTACACGAGTAGCATCATCCCTATTAGGAGGTGGGCGTGCATTCCCTTGACGATCCTCATTCGTCTCAGCTTGCCCATCGGTACTAAGTGCGCATCTAGGAGATATTATATATGAAAAATTTTCAAATTCTAAACGTAACTAACATACATTTAAATCTAAGCTTCTAACCATGCATCATATAAAAATCCCTTTTATTGCAAGTTTAAGCATAAATATCATTTAGCTTCAACTTTTAAACATGTAACTTAAGCATATAAACTATGTAAACATGCAGGTACTATCATAAAAACATTTAAAGCATTTAAACTTACAGAATTGAGGATTGACGACTGAGCTTTTCGGAACTAGCGGTGATACAAACCTTTACAAGAACATTGCTCTGATACCAACTGAAACGTCCACTACTCGTTTTTCTTTAACATAT